>NC_138528.1:76987694-77249587 GCF_964234715.1 Podarcis melisellensis | reverse complement strand
CCAACTAATGCCACATATGTTTCTTAAACATTACAGTTGTTCCTTGGTTCTCAAACGGAATCCATTCCAGAAATCTGCTCGACTTCCGAAAACGTTCAGAAACCAAAGCGCAGCTTCCAATTGGCTGCAGGCGCTTCCAGCACTCAATTGGAAGCCGCGTCAGATGTTCGGCTTCCAAAAAAAGTTCACAAACCGGAACACTTCCAGGTTTGCGGCATTCGGGAGACAAAACATTCAAATTGCAAGGCGTTCGAGAACCAAGGTACGACTGTATATTCTTTTGCAAAAGTTGTTTGACAGAGCAGCAAGCTCCAATGACTGATCAAGCAGCTAAATTTTAATTAATTAGCAAAAGCCAGCTTTAACTGCTAGAAATCCGAGTTTAGTACATATATTTATTTTTTCCGGTAAGATATTGTACACGGGAATGAAAAATATTTATCATGATGTTTCTTAACAGAGAAATGGTTGCTGCTGGATATCGTGTAGTAAGCAATGCTTTTTTAAAATCTCACTTTCGTAATATGCAAGTGTATTACATCAATTTAAAAAGTGTCCTGCAAGATACCACCTCCTTTAACCACACTACCTTGTAAATATAGTGGGGTACCCATTGGCATGACTGTCTTTATTTAGATAGTTGCATATAACAAAGGATGACCCTTCAGCATTAGATTGTTTCCTACCAATTACAGCAGTTAACACTAATGTAATTAACTTAATGGAATACCAATATTCCAGAAGAGGGCACTAACTGCTACAAACGGCAATATTTCATTCAGGATCTGCTCAGTTCAGCAGCTTTCTAATGTAATCCAACACAGAACATTTCTCTGGCAAATTATTTGTCACTTCAAGCCCTTCGAGCAATTCCACAAGTCCAAGCAACAGCTGCTAGATGTCTTTACTAATCAATTGCTGACTTTCCCCACAAGAGGCTTGTAGCTTCAGCTGATGTTTCAGACTCCTAACATGCATGGAGTTGAGATCCAATTCTTTGTTAGTGAACTCCAAGAACATCATCCAATACACATACTACAATAAAATATATACTACCATCGAATTGCTTTTCTTTATTATTGTTGTGATTTATTTTTTGTCTTCTAGATAAGTCACAAGAAAATGTTCAAAATGTAACACAAACAGCTTTAAAAAACCACCAAAAAAATCAGAAAATGAGTTTTAAAAATGAAAATGGGTGTTCTGCCATTCAGCTTTTATCTTATACTGCAATACAATCTTATAACTGGGATTAATTAATATTTTGACTGAAAGAGTCAGGACTCGAATAAGAATTATGCATGGCTGTTTTGTTGTGCATTTGGCCTTGTTCATCATATGGTTAGGTTTCCAATATTCAGTTAATGTTCTCTTTTACATCTTTGGCTTAGTGTTACCTTTAAAATTTCAACTCCATGTATATTTAAAAAAAAAACAACAACAACAACCCTGCAACCTTCTCAATCCACACTATTTTACAAGGCAAACAAATAATACCTAAAAGACGGCATCTGACTATTTTGTACAGAATTCCCAGCACTCTAGCTGCAACAGCTCTAGCAGCAAGATCCAAGTTTGGTTTCCTTCTGAGGTTCCACCAAGTTCAGTGGAACCATCTCCCACGTAACTGTGCATAGGATTACAGCCTTAGGATTCCTTGGAGACCACCAGGGCAATTATCCCTGCTTAAAAGCAGTAGTCTGAAGGGCAGATGTGCCCCTAAGGAATCTTTCAGCTTTGCAAGTTTATAAAAAGAAACACTGCCACAGGAATATGCAGCCACTTTCATATTAGGCTGGCCACGCTTTCTGAAGCATTCAAAGGGGAAGATGTACAGACAGCTGGCAAACCCCTCTGCAAGGTAGTGTATACAGTGGTACCTCGGGTTGCATATGCTTCAGGTTACAGACTCCCCTAACCCAGAAATAGTACCTCGGGTTAAGAACTTTGCTTCAGGATGAGAACAGAAATCGTGCGGCGACGGCGCAGCAGCAGCGGGAGGCCCCATTAGCTAAAGTGGTGCTTCAGGTTAAGAACAGTTTCAGGTTAAGAACGGACCTCTGGAACGAATTAAGTACGTAACCAGAGGTACCACTGTATATGTGTGCGTGGTTGGTTGTGAACTGCCCCTTAAACTAATGAGAAAATGATAGAGCATGTGTAGGAATAGAGCAACATATCTAATAAACTCCTTTCTGATTATTTATAGGAGGAAATCGAGGAGACTTAACCCTATGGGGAGATAGAATCTTTGAGAGTAACACAGGCTCTAGCAGCAGTTATGGCAAAATAAGGATATGTCAAGCTCACCACATACAGTTGCTTAGGCAAGGTGAGGAACATGGGGTCTGGGGTAAGAACAGCTTGAGAAATGTCTAAATGAGGAACCAAGGAGCAAGACATGGCATAGTGTGCTGTGTTGTGGGACCAAATTTGCTTATCAGTCTGGAATAGCAAGGCAAAGAACTGAGGGAGAGGTTATCACCAAGAAGACAAAGATCTGGGAAGCCAATCAGAAACAAGCACTCCAAGCTGGCTAGAGAGATAAAAAAAAGCTGTAATTGGCAAGATACAGGATGCAGGGCAGGGGTGGGGGAGGAGAAACACATGGGAAAAGGACAAAGTAAGTGCTAGAGAGTGGGGAAGACCCAGGATTGAGAAACTAGTTAAAAAGTAACTAAGTGAAAGTGAGAAGCAGGAGGAAAAATATGGCCCATGCTCTGCCCCATGGGTAGGCAACCTAAGGCCCGGGGGCCGAATCCGGCCAAATCGCCTTCTCAATCCAGCCTGCGGACGGTCAGGGAATCAGCCTGTTTTTACATGAGCAGAATGTGTCCTTTTATTTAAAATGCATCTCTGGGTTATTTGTGGGGCATAGGACTTCATTCTCCCCACCCCCCAATATAGTCCAGGCCCCCACAAGGTCTGAGGGACAGTGGACTAGCCCTCTGCTGAAAAGTTTTGCTGACCCCTGATCTGACCAATACGTGAGGCAACTGGAAGTCACCTGAGCTAGCAAGCTAAGGGACCATTATGCATAAGAACCAATGGCTTTGCGTGTGTTGCTTTTTCATTTGTGCATGTTTTGTTGAAGTTGTAGCATAATAACATTTCAAAGTCATTTTGACCCCATCTGATCTATCACTGTTTAGTTCACCTGGTAGGAAGACTCCAATTTCATACTTTCCCCCTTCTGATGAATCTGAATGGGAAATTTTTTAAGAGGGGTGGCCATATTTGCATATAGACAACCTCCCCTCTCCCCACCACCTGGCAACCTAAAACAGCTAATCACCAACAAGCCACAGCAAAGCCAATTGACAAATCTCTCCCAGCGTCTAGTGGTAACACCATAACTGGACCCAACAATGTCATCCACAACATTGGTGGTTCATTCACTTGCTCATCTTCCAGTGTGATTTATGACTTCGCCTGTCAACAATGCCCTGCTGCATTCTACACAAAATAGATGAACCTGTCTCCACATAGGAGTAAATGACACAAATCAGACACTGAAAATGGCACTTGGGAGAATATTTCAACTTCCCAGGACAGGCCATAACAGACCATAATGGAGCCATTCTGGAAGGGTGTGTGTGCGACATAAATGAGCTTAATTACAATCCATCAATAAATTCAATGCCATCACTTATGGGTTAAACAGAGACAAAAGATTTTAGCTCTTTTATCATGTGTTAACTAGCTTTTAAATGCCAGGATATCTGTACTATCAATGATTGTTTTTCATGAATGGTTCCCTGCCATAGGTGTTAATACAATCATCTCAGCAATGCTGAGTAAATCCTCACCAATATGCCACCATTAAAATGCCTATTGAACATATATTTATGCTGTAATTGTTTTAGACTCAGTTTTTCCGTATTGACTTTTGACATTCACCTTACAATTTTCTCCTTTATATACCTGCTAACTAATATTTCACATCATGCATCTGATGAAGTGGGCTTCAGTCTCCTAAAACTTGTACCAAAACACATTTGTTAGTCTTTAAGGGAAGATATAAATACATGGTTCCTTTGCAAATCATACAAGAAGAAAGGATGCAGTCACATTGTCACAACACATGCTCTGCTGAAACTGAAGTCTTTGGGGTAATGTAGCATTTGTATCAAGAAACTATATTAGCTCCTTATAGCATTTCATAGCTGTAAAGCGTGTTAAATAATTCTATTCCGTCCTGTCTGTCTGTGCATTTAGAATTGAGCAATGCAGAAAAGAATCATATTCATGTATAAGGAAATGGAGATACGCTCAAAATGAAGTTACTCAGAGAAGTAAAAGATGCCCACACTAAAGGATTGCCCCTTCTACAGGCATTCAGTACCCAATGCCAAGGTACTGTTGCACACAGCCCAGCATTCCAAGGAAAACGCACAGAAAAGCTTCCTAAAGGAAAAAGGAAATACCAGAGAGTAGGTAGGAAAATACCACATGGCAGCTACCAGGCCCTAAGCCCTTCTTCAGCAACATCCAGTTTAACCTTGAGGGGTACTGAGAACGCAGCCCAGGAGAGAGAAATGAAGCCTTTGGAACAATAACCAAGAACAAATTGGAGGCAGTTGATAAAGCCTGCTATGTAGATATGTGCTCCACATTCATTTCTGTCTGCTAACATAATGAAAAGCCATAAATTTGCTGAAGCATTTTCTTCCTGATGTGTGGTCCAACACACATCTAACATGGCAAATACTTGTGTCCATGATGAGCCAGCCCTATGCATAAAAGGTGAAAACCCTTTTATCTGCTCAAAGCGGACTCCAGCAATGAATATGGATGACTGTAATGTGTTTTGCTGGAATTCCATACCTGTCAATTCTTGTCTACTTTCAGGACAGAGGAAGCATTACCCAGACTCCTGTACTGGGGGGGGGGGGTGACTGAACTAGATGACCTTGAAGGTCCTTTCTAACTCTTAGAATTCATCCATGCTGCTGGGTGAATGTTCTGGTTCAAAAAAATAAATAGGTATCTGTTTCAGTGCTGGGGAAATATATTATGCCCTTCGGCAGGAGCATAGCCTTAAGGAATAACTTCTAAACTTTTAACAACTGCATAATCACTTGGAAAAGCTCCAAACGTCCCTAATAGGCAAATTCTGCTTGGCGAGGCATGGCACAAGGTGGAGACTATGGCAGAAGGGCACTTTTCTTTTCAAGTCACCATGCAGGAAGGCCACACACATGCTTGGTTTCTTCTCTGTGGAAAATGAAGCTAAGCAGCTTATTTGACACAAGAAAAATAAATTTTAACAAATGGGAGGATGTGGTCTGCTGCAAACAAGACTGGGATTATTATGCCTTTGGGGTAATCAGAGGTACATGCTCATACCTATTAGCTGCCTATTCAGAACACATCTGCATTTACAAAGAGGTTCAGACCAACATTTGCATTTAAAAACTACAGTTTGCAGAGGAAACTGGTATGGTGTCTTATTTTTCCAATGCGTAAGATAACCTACTTGGAGATATAACTGAACAAGAAATTGGCTACCACCCGGTATTCTGGTTTTATGGGGTACAGCGTCCTGACAAGCTTGACCTCAGTCACCAAAGGGATGCCCAAGCAAAAAATAAGTTGTTCAAAGATGCTTGGATATGGGTAGGCCGCCAAGGGAAAGGGTTTTTAAGTATTGTGGAGCAGCCAAACACCAATCAGTAGCCCCTGAATGACAAATACCTTCTATGGAGGAGAACTGTGCCTGAGAAAGATTGCAGAGAGTTACTGAGGGAAGCAGGATTTTTTTGGGAGGGTGTATAGGGACGCGGGTGGCGCTGTGGGTTAAACCACAGAGCCTAGGACTTGCCAATCAGAAGGTCGGCGGTTCAAATCCCCGCGACAGGGTGAGCTCCCGTTGCTCGGTCCCTGCTCCTGCCAACCTCGCAGTTCAAAAGCACGAAGTGCAAGTAGATAAATAGATATACCACTCCGGCAGGAAGGTAAACAGTGTTTCCGTGCGCTGCTCTGGTTCACCAGAAGCGGCTTAGTCATGCCGGCCACATGACCCGGAAGCTGTACGCCGGCTCCCTCAGCGGTCACGACTGGACCTAATGGTCAGGGGTCCCTTTACCTTTACCTTTTTCTGATATGAAAGGGAGAGGGACAGAGCGGGGGGGCGAGGTTACTTTTTAGGGTTTTGAAAAATTTATTATCCTCCTAAGACCTAAGTCAGCAAGATTAATCTACCTTGTTACAGTGACAAATACATAGAACAGGTGGAGCCAAAATATTATTCTTCATTTTGGTACACCAGTGACATTTTGAAGAAAGCCTCAGCCATTCACATGTATGTCTTAAGGCTCAGTCCAAACTCCCACCCCTGCCCCTTTCTCCCCTCAGAAGAGCCTGCTTCAAGGACGCCACCAGTGGGCTTTCAAACAAAGACCCACTGCATTCAGTGCAACATTTCCAAGGAAGCATGCATAGGACTTCATCCCTAGTCATTCAAAAAGCAGGGAGGGGAGAAGCTTCTTTTATTATTTGGAATGACTACTTAACAAAAACATCTTTAGACTACTTTACGTTTTGCACCCAGCCCTGTTCCACTGGCAGCTACTACTGTAGAACACCTGAAATCCATTGATCACTAACTTCAAAAGATAGATTAAATGTTGATTTTCATGCAATGAACCTTCGTATTTAACCTGAGTTTAAACTTGTCGGATATAGTCCTGTAAAGAAAGGAAGACTACTCCTTTCATCCTGGAACAGTGTGTGTGTGTGTGTGTGTGTGTGTGTGTGTGTGTGTGTGTTTTGAATTCCTCACACGCAAGCACACAGTGGCATAGTAGGGTTTTCTTTCCCTCCCATGGAAAAAAAAATGTAGGTGTGAAATTAATCCAAAACAAGAAGTCAAAGAAACTCAGTTCCTGTTCCTTCCTCTTTTTTATGCCTAACCTGTGACTACAGCAAGTCACTTTTGTAGAATAAAAACTTTTGGAAAGGCAGCTTAGGCTTCATGAACCACTATGACTCGTGTTGTAGTTTCCAAATGGTATTAGGAATTGTCAAAGGCTACAACTTTTTCTTAAAATTATGTTTTCCCTATTCTGTGTCATCTATTTTGAATCTGCAAAGCTCATTGTTGTATTATGGCTAGAAACACAATATGCAAAGGGTATAATCATATAACTATCTACTGCCACTGGTAATGCTTTATTGACTGTAAAATACTTTTTAGATCTTATAGCATAAGTTACTATAGAAATGCACACTGCTACATTAACAAAAGAAAGAGGGTGAAGTGTCCTACATTCAGTTCACAAGCAGGGGGTGGAAATACAGTACATTTCCTTGGCATTAAAAAACACACCAAACAATAAAAACCCACAATGTCTTCTCCATTTCACCATCTTTTCTATTCACAAATTTTGTGGAAAAAACTCGAAACATCTCAGCTATCAATCAAGGCAGTTTCATTTCACTTTTTTATTCTGCATGTTGTCCACAATGTTTGAAATTTGGAGAAAGAGAAAATTAAAATTTATTTTAAGAATCATTTATGCACAGAGCTACAACAGATGTCAGAGTCTGGTTTTCACCCCTTCTTTAAACAGCGACAGCCTATACTTTAAGCTGGTTATTATATACAACCTCCTGTAGAGCAATTTCATCCATGCCTCCATCTCAAAATATGAATTATTTTTAGTGACAGTCTTATGTATGCCAAGCATTGTTTGGGTTATCATACTACAGTATAGCAAAGACAGGAAGACAGTCTGAACCTCTATCAAAGAAACTTAACTCAAAAAGGAGCTTGATAACTTCAGCACCAAGGCAGAAGCTCTCAGACAGTTTCCCCACAAAATTTCTAGAAGCAAATTTATCAGAAAAGTGGGAAACTATTCTCCCCCCCACCCCAGAATTGTTACTCAGTTTTGACTGTCTATGAAGAGTTGCATAGTTCAGTGTGTGGTCCCATGAAAAAAAGAAAAATCCCCTAACATTTACCCAACTTAAGTCACTGCACACATTTAACAATTTCTTCTTGCACAATGGAACATCCCCTCCCTCTCCTCTCCTAAAAAGGTAAAGGTACCTATTTATCTACTTGCACTTTGTGCTTTCAAACTGCGAGGTTGGCAGGAGCTGGGACCGAGCAACAGGAGCTCACCCCATTGCGGGGATAGGAACTGCCAACCTACTGATCGGCAAGCACAAGAGGCTCACTACAGACTTGAAGCACTACAGACTTGGGGGGGGGGGGGGAATACCAGTGGATCCAGATAAGCTGGGATCCTTGCACACACAATATTTAATAATAGCTATAAAAATGGAGGAAACAAGCCCTATAAGCATTCATGAAAAAATAATAGTAAACCAATACTAGTTACTTCATAGGGGAGGGGCTTACAGTCTGTCTTCTTTTGAGGTGCTTTTGCAATTTTACAAGAAATATTATTATTATTATTATTATTATTATTATTATTATTACTATTATTATTAAAATTGATATACCACCCCTCATCAAAAGATTTCAGGGCAGTTCACAGAATAAAATACAAGATAAAACCCAAGTAAATGATTAAACCAAAACAAGAAAATAACCTTGCCCTTCCCACAATGCAAAAGTCAGGACCCAGAAATGAAGCAAGATTTTGTATAAAGAAGGGGCATGTTGTTTGAAAAAGGTTGGCTCTATAAATACATCTCTTTCTGTGCCACCAGACGTTTTCCATCATTTAAATGTAACCCAAAACACATTTCCCTTGATTACTGTGTATCAATAATAATTTTAAAAATCACAAAATTCACCCCCGCCCCCCAACTTTACAAGCAAGCATCACCCTGTCGAGTGTTATAAAATTTGGGCAGCTAGTCTTGGGTTTGTTTTGCACAGGCAAGAATTGCACATTTTAAGGGCTCTTGTAAAAGATACATTTTCTGTACTGTGTAAGTTAAGTTTTTTGCAATAATTACAGGGTTTCAGAAACCAGAGAGATTTATTTCAGAATCTTGGTTTTACTTGGCAACCTACAGTTTGTTACTGCTAACATTATTATTTACAACGAAATATAGCACTCTGATTATATACTATTTCATTTGGACAAAGTTACTTTTATTTCCCTGGAGAGACTAATGTCAAAAAGACATTGTCCAAAACAACAAAAAACCACATTCTCTAGCCAAGTGGACAAAGGTGCATTCTGAAAATACAAAGCAATTAAAAAGCTTTCTCAGTTTTATTATATTCTTGTAGCTCACAGAAGTGCGCACAGAAATGTCACCCATAGCGACACTGGAGCCTTGCTGACCACTTTGCTCATGGTCCATAGTCCCCTTCTGTCCAAAGTGCCTATGCTCATCTCACACACCTCTCTTGCTCGTTCATTTTCTCCATCCACTGCCCTCTCCAATGCTATACCCTCAGATACACTGCCTGCTTGGTCTCACAAACTTGACTAGATTCTCTTGTCACTCAGCCAGCCACCCTGACAGTCCCAACATCTACTCCTGTTCTTCCACCCTCACCTCAACCGGCACACTGCTCCATCCACTGCCTTAAGACATGAGTTCTTACTCACGTCAAAATTTACTATTAGTTCATCTTTCTCTTGCAATATCTGCACCTGAGTGCTCAGGATGCTTGTAAACATTCCACGATGTCACCAAAATTCCACTTCTAGGACTCAGCACGTCAGCACAAGTATCCAGGCAACCGATTCCAGTCATTAGTTCATGCTGACATTAACAACCAAAGAAGTTCACATACAAACTATTTCTATGGAAACCCATCAAAGTCCCTCATCTTATTTGTAGTGCATATCGATAAACTGAAGGAAACAAACTTGCTCTCTCTTCAGCTTAGTCTACACCCAGTTCTGAGGAGTTGCATTACACTGGCACCTATATATCAAAACCCTAATAGGTGACAGAACTATATTTGTCATCGTAACCTATTTTCCAAGTACACGATGGGAGCTCAGTAGGAATAGGAAACATGATTACCATATAGACTTGGTTTTTCATTGCCTAGAGGGGCTCTGGCATGCCTCTGTATTTAAAATTTCCAAATCACAAAAGTTAAGACAGCTAACAAACCACTTTCTCAATAAAGGTTTCTATCCTAAATTTCACTTCCCTTTTTGGTAAATCTCAAAACAAAAAACCTTTCTGGAAAAGTTACAGACATGTCCAGAGGCTCCAGTTTCAGATATGAATGTTTAGAGGAAGTTACTTGTAGCAGAGTTTTGGTTCCTGTCCTTTACAAAGAAAAAAGGAGCCACAGATATAGCCTCTGAGAAATTAAAAAGGTTTAAATTTGTTGAAAACAAAAAGAAGGGAACAAAGTCCAGCTGCAATTAAGCATACAAGCACAAGTCAGGTAGCAAAGTTTAAATACCAAACCCACTCTACACCCCTACACCAGTCTTCACCAAACTGTTGCCTTCCAGATGTTTTGGACTAGAAATTCCGTCAGTCCCAGACAGTATCACCATGCTGGCCGGGATTAGAAGAGTTATAGTCCCAGACATCTGGAAGGTACCAGGTTGGCAGTTGTCCTATGCACAATTCAACAACAATTTCATTTCAAATGTCCATTATCTAATACCCGAAAAGCAGTAACAAGAACAATCAAGAAGAAAGGAAAAAAGATCAAGGCAAGAAAGAGGTTGTGAGGAGGGAGCGGCAATATTCCAAAAAACAGCATAATTCCAGACAATTGTCCTTCATAAGCATATTATCCAAAAATGCTTCCTCCCCAAAATGAATCCACAAGAAGAGAGTTGCTGCCATTTCTGTGCCTTTTTTACTTTAAAAGTCCATACAGTGGCTACAACTTCACAATTTATTCTACAATTTTCTGCCAATCTGTTTAGTCAATTCCTAAAGTTCCTGGTCACCCTTGCCTTCCTTATTCCTATATTTGAGAGATCACCTGTATGGTCATCTCTGTGATCTATGGTCATCTCTCTTTTCCTTTCCCATTCTTCCTCCTGAGCCAGCACCAGTCTTTGTGATTAAGAAAGTGGGTTCACAGTTTCCAGAGACTCAGATGGTGCTCCAGTCCACAGGAAATTAGGCCAAAAGGCCCCATGGAACCTGTACTCCAGTTATAAGCATCACAGGGCAGTACATCACCATCATCCTCATACTGCCAGACTGGAGGCTGGGGAAAGAGATGAAACTGAGAAACAATGACTTGCCTAAGGCCTCCTAGTTCAAGGTGGAGGCAAAATCTGAGAACTAGACAATTCCCAGCTTACCTTCTTAGCCACTACATTACATCATGTATGCCTTGCTCTTTATTATAAGACAATCTGATAAGAGTGTGGGGAAAGCAAAAACAATACGTAGTATTCACCAAGCATGGCAAATGTTTTGGACTAAAAGTGGGGTCATCTTTCTTGCCATGACAACAGGGCAGACTCCAGTCAACACTGAAATCTATGGCAGATGTTACACGCTGCTCTGACCTGAGCCTATGATGGAGGTGCTCAAAGCATTACACTCCAAGAGGCTCTTGCTTCTTCCATGGCCACAGCCTTAGATGCCAGCAGAAATCAGCCATGGCCCTCTGCCTCTCTGCTCCAGCTTGCTCCATTTAACAGAGTGGAAACAGACTGTTTCCCTAGAACACCCCTCACTCAAGTCTTTTGTCTCTGCCCATTAACTCAGAGCTCACGGGTGGGGCTCCACCCCTTTGTGTCTGACATAGAGCTCCCACTTTCTTAATGGCTCATCACCTTGCCTTTGTTAAGTTAACAACTCATACTTAGCGGGCCATTATCAGGCGGGCCTGGCTATTCCAGCAACTGAATTCCTGCTGGATCCAGCATTCGGGAGGCTTGATTTAAATTCTATTACCTATCAAGAATTTAGGGGAATCTGGCACCCCCAAACCCTGGCACCCACTATTCATATACCCACAACTCATAATAGCAGAATTCAATTCTTGGCTCTATAGGTTCTTGACTATACACATCATGAAGATCAGGTTTCTTTTGGGATTTGTTTGGTGAAAACATGAGCAAACTCAATTTTCTTGCATACTGGGGTGCCAGACCTATCTACGCTTCATTAAAATATTATGAATAATAAGTTGAAGGCCATAGGCTGACAAGTATGCATCACTTTATGCATCTCTTGTGCAGTTTCTGAATTCAGATGCACAGATTGCATGCATGCTCCCCTCATGTAATTTAAATCTCAACAGGAGGAGAGCAGTGCCATATTCACTGGGTCTCCTGTCCACATGCTTGCTGGCCCTGCCTTCCTGCTGCCTACATGAGGGTGGTTGAAAGGGCTGAAATGCACACAGGCTCCCCATGTGATTTAAAATCCAGGGGGTGAGGTCCCTCTCCCCTTTACGACAATTGCAATCAATGATAGTACGCCCAAAAGGCGACGAATGGCAACTGAGCATCCCCCAAATTGATACTGCGAAGAAAACAGAACTACCACCTTCAAAACCCCTACTGATTTGTGATGCATTTTGCATTTGTTTTAGGGATATAATTGTATTGTTGATTTTATGCAGTTTATCATCATGATAGTTTTTATTAATGTTGGCAGTGTATTTTCTTCCCAAATAAAAATAAAAATAAAAAGAACAAAATAGTTTAGTTGTTTTAAAGCAAGAAAACTTTCACATGCCAACAGCAATTTTTTTCTCACCCAAGCATGGATTTTCTCACTTGCAAAATCTCTCATTTTTAAGGAAACAATTCCTGGTTGTTCAGGGGTGTTCTCAATTTATTATTTTTTAAAGAAATAATAGCTTGGCATCTCAGCAAAACAGGCTCAGAAATCAGACAACCTGAAAATAAGTTTTTAGTGTCTGTGCCTCCAGGATACACCGCTATAGGACTTTCCAAACTTCCCATTAAAGCCACAAGGGCTAGGTTTTATGTTAATAAAAGCAGAGATTATCTGGATCACAATGACAGCCTGCAGTGCATACAAGTGCTGACAGAATGAAAGGATGAGGAGGGGGAGAGAAGAGAAGGCTTGGTAGTGCCTATCCTTATGTACTTTTATTTCCAATTCTGGTTACGTTCATCTCTAATGAACAATTTGGTGCTATACAAAAGAAACATGCTGAAATCATGCCACATGTAGTTTCAAGGAAGACCGTCTCAGAAACCCCACAGTCACAGTCTCTGTAGCACTGAAAGCAGCATTTCAGATTTCTGAACAACAATACAAAAGGAAATTTAGAATCTCCCCTTCATGTAGTTCCAGAAATACAAAGCAATCCTGACCCCTGAGAAGCGATGCCATAAGGAATGAATTGACCTTAATCAGTGCTCCTGGCTAATGCAGAAGCATCTCCCTTTCCACCAGATCCTCTCCCCCCACCCTGAACATCATTAAAGTGTTGAGCCCGAAAAGAAAATTTAAGAACTTGGGTTTTTTAAAAATATATACCTTCAAACATAATGCAACTGCACCCCCTCTAATGTCCAACAATCTTTAAATTAAAACGTGAAAGACATTTTAAGTATCAACTATTCTAACACATGCCATGCCCAAGGATTCTTATGAAACAAGAATAAGAAATAAGAAAAAGGTGTTGCGTTAGCTGCTATGAAACTCTGCAGATTAATTATTTCTGGCCTGGGTAGATTTCTGAGCATTGCTCCATATTTCAGATTAATTTCTCTTCCAAGTATGTGCATGGTATATTCAGTACAGATGGTAAAGGCAATGTATCTTTCCAACTTTCCTGAAACCTAGTCAAGTTTTTGGAGTCAGCAGAACCAACATCTGGAACTAGAAACTGATCAGAAACAAGCATACCTTTGTGAAAGGTTTTATTTACTGACGTCCTGTAATGTTTTTGCAAGTCAAATTTTCCATTATAACTAAACCATCATTTAATACCCTCCCTACCACAAAGTCTTAGAAATCGGCTAAGTTGCTGTCCAAACCATAACAACTCTCACACATTTTTTTAAAAAACCCCACCTAAAAAATTAAATATGAGTCCAGGGAATACTTTCCCTTGCATATTTATGGTACCTGGAACATTTTAAAATAAGAAATGACTTGAACTTGTTCCTATGCAAACAGAGCCAATTACAATTAAAAACAACAACTCTTCTTGCCTGTTGGCATTATAGAGCATTAACTATTTCACACAGGCGCTATAGATATGGCAAGTCATTTACAAATTCAAGCTAAGCTGACAAAAGCAAAAAAGCACGCCTTAAACTAGTTTAAAATCAAGCTCATGTGAAATGGAAGAGGAAACCCCACCCATCATGTGAAGACAGCCTCAAGTGTCTGTGTGCGTTTCATAAGCAGCCCATGTGATGATACCAGAGATGGTTTACTTTAAAAATCCATATTTTTAAACATGCCTTTTCTCTTTCCTCACTCCAGTTTTGGCCAGAGCTTGATTCTGTAATATTTCTGTTCACAGAGAGAAGTCAGGAAACACAGCAAATCTCTTAAGAAAGGCCACCTCTCATGAGATTTTCAGATCATAAAATAATCTGAAAACATCATGAGAAAAATGTGAAGAGATGCATAGCTAAGCACGATAATTTCTTGATTTTTCCCATGTTATATCACTTCTCTGTTTCCAAAGTTTGAATAAAATCCTTGTATGCCAAATAAAAAAATTATCCTTGGAAAAATTGATTTCAGGATGGAAAGTGGGGAAAGGTAGTCTGAGAGACTAGAATATAAACTTCGTCTTGAGGGGAATGGCATCTAGTTGCTTGTTTAACGTTTTGCATCATTTGAAGTGTCTGTAGCGTGCACCTTATTTTATCTATATTATGATGCAGATGATGTAGTACAATAGCAGGACCAGGTTATGTGTGTCGGTAGTTGATTTCAATCATGGTTTAGCCATCAGAAACATGCTACAGGTTCATGCTCTCCTTTTTCCCTTTAGACACACACACAACAAATCCTTTTTCCTAAATGGATTTGCTGTGGTGTCTTAATCAAACTGGCTTCCAATTCCAGTTTAGAAGCAATCTATGTTTAGTGGCAACCACATAATCTGCACAGTTCAGGGTTCATAGAGATCTACTGTATTGCCACCACAAGACAGAAAGTAAAAGAGGGAATTGATGTGCCCAAGAGGAGGATGGAATGCTTGAGCACAGTGCATGTTTCCTTCCCAACGGGTAAACCATGGTTTGCTCATTGCATCTGAACTGAGCAAATCCTGCAAACTGAATCCCGTGTCTTTCACTTGTGGTTTGAAAAAGTCAAATCCTCCTCTACTCTTGCTTTCCTCCTCCTCTTAATTATAATGTGTAATTCTTGTTTTAAGAAGATGATACAGTTGTAACCCATCAGTACTCGATTCCTGTCAGAAATCTGAAGAATGATTGGAAACCAAATAAAATCCACACATCTCCAGGGAGAGTCAAACTATGATAATTACTAAAACAAAGGCTGCTCTTTTAGCATGAAAACCATGGAAAATGATGTTGTAACAAAAAGAGAAGCAAGTTAGCATATGTCTACATTGCAGTAATGTAGAGAGCCAAATGGTACACTGGAATAAGCACACAAGCCACAGAATCATGGTAAAATCCAGGGAGGAGGGAAGCAGTGAAAGTTTTTCAGTTGCCACCCATCTGGCCACAACTGCCTCTAGTAACTATTTGCAAGACTAGTTTTTATAAGGTAATGCTGGGCGAGCAGTGAAGCCCTATCACACTGGTGCTCTTCCCTTGCTCTTTCCTTTTCATTATCAAGCAACTTGATAGGAAAAAGGAGAGGAGGGGAGAAAGTCACTATGGCTGAAAGCTGACAGGCACAAACTACCTATTCTTCTCTGCAAAACTGTTTGTGAAGCAAACAAGTAAAAAACTATTGTACTGCAACTCTTTCTTGCTCCTAAAAATATTCCCCAACATACCCTCCCCATCTCCCATGCAAAACCACTATAAAGAAACTGCTAGTAAACCAGACGTCATCCTCCAAGAGCATCTTGCAAAATAAAATAAAATGAACTCACAGGCAACTAGACTTGTGCCTCTGTTTCTGAATAGTTTTGTTAAGAATGGTTAGACAAGGGAAGAAAAATCAAGTAATGCCAAAAAGAAGAAGTCTCTCTCTCTCTCTCTCTGTATGTGTGTGTATTCTGGGCTGCAGTCACCTAATGTACTCCATGAGTTGAAGCCCTGTGTATGCCTTCTGCTTGCACAATGGGGTTCCCCCTGTCCTCCTCCCCCTGCACCCCAAAATTGGCCTGTGCGGGGCTCAGAAGAATTCCAACAGTAGTGCCGGGTGGGTGGCTGGGGTGGGGACAAGCTGCAATGCTTGTGCAGATGGAACATTTGTAATAGCACAGCACTGAATTCCACTCTCTAGGTTTAAAAACTCTCAATGACTACAATCACAACACAGTACGAACCATGCCTGCTCATGAATTCAATGCGGCTTACTCCCAAGTAGGTGTTGTTAGGGTTGCAGCCTTAAGAGATAGAGTGTAATTCCCTTTACTTAAAGTGGTCAGCTTGTCCTCTATATGAAGAGGTTTCTGTTTGCTGGGGCTTCCAAGCCTCTCTCAAAACAGGCTAAGCAGGGTATTCAGGAACAGATCATTAAGGAAGTGGGAGATGGGTCTGAGGACCGCTTAGGGTGTCTGCGGCCTTCTCACATCTATTAATGCTGTTTAACAGGTTTGCCCTCAGGTTGTCTCAGTGGTTATTTTAATTAACAGAATTATAACCACTCCCCAGAACCACAACCACTACCAGGCTCACAACAGATATGAACATCTAACAAGGACATGGAATAGACAAGTGAGCTGGCTCTGCACATGCAGGTAAACCCATTGCTTAAATGTAACCACACACCCACCCATGTCAAACTCTATGTGTATTAGGTAACACAGTTCTACAGGAATTACAGACATGTCCTTCGCAAACATTTGGTATCTGCTCTCACTCCTTGTAGGTTTCTCTTGTTCATGAAGTACTTGAAGTACACGAAGCTCTGTCCACCCTTATTATTACCAGTAAAATACTCCACTGTCCAACTTCAGCAGTGATATTAAATAGAATGGTTACCCTACAACGCACCACTTATGATCCTCCCTTTTTCCTATCTGCCACTTACTTTTTTTTGTCAAGCTTTTGTTAGTATTATTCCTTCTTAATATAACAACAGACAAGAATTAAGATGAAAAAACAATGAAATATATACATGAGTAGTTGCATGAGTTAAAATAACAAAGCCCAAGTAAAAACTATCAACTTTATCAGACCACAAAGTATAATTCCAGATATGCCAGGCTTGTGACAGGTTCCACTGTACATGTCATAAAGGAATGACAAATCACATAAAAAGAATCTGGAGGTTCTAGTCCTTGTCAAAATCTCAAATTATGCATGATTTCCTTCATTATAGTTATATTCCAGAGTGAGCAGTAGTAAGTATCCAGAGTAAGATTCTGGGCTGTTTTACATTCAGTTGCAATAACTTTGTGTGCTGCCAAGATCGTATATAAGACATCCCCCTTTTTCCAATATATTTACACTGGTATCATCAAAAATATTCAGTAGCATTAATTTTGGACAACGATAGTTTCTTTAGTAATATTTAACATTTCTATCAAATTCCAAAAATCTTGCACTAACTGACATTCCGACCATAAATGATAACATGTACTAGATTTACTGTAACCCCTCCAACAATTAGGTGATATAGAATAAAATATTTTTGACATTTGAAAAGGAGTGTGACAACATCTGTATAATGCTTTTAATAAGTTTTCCCTTTAAAAAACCTGGAAACAAATTTTAAGGGCCGTGATTCTCAAATGTTATTCCAATCCTTGGGAAGAATTTGTGTGCCAATATCCAGTTCCCACATCTTTTTAAGTTTCTCATATCTCCCAATTATTGAATTAATTGTGTGGGTTTAAAAACACACACACAAAAACCATTTTGTATTCGTAACATGCATACACAACATTCAACTGGGTTTCTGTTTTATTTGGGAGACAACCAGTGCTATTTTTCTAGAAAGAGGTGCCAGAGGCTTCTGGTCCAGGCTTGCCTTAATGGAGGTAGCCCCCATGACAGCAGGGGATCATCAGCAAAGGAAAAACAAGGATGACAGAGGGTAACTCATCCTTGCAAATCCCCCCCCCCCAAGAACGGGGGAATGGGCTTCACTCACAGTTCATCTCGATACCTGGCTCTTGCTCTGGCATGAAATGTGGAAGGCAGGGAGGCACTGAGTGCAAAAACACTTCGTCTGGCAAAATCCCTCCTACACCACCATTAAACTTTATAAATTTATATATTGTAACATCACAAATTGAAATCATTAATTATGTAGCTGTTGACTAAGAGATTATTATTGTAACTGAAATATAACTGACATTATTTAAGATTATGGAACGCAGTGATATAAGATTGGAAATGCACCCAAACCACCATGCAGGGAGCCACTTTAACTATAATGTATTAATTGGAAGTTGGTTGGCATTTCAATAACTGTATAATTTGGGAATTAATAGTTATTGTTATAATTTTGCTATTATTGGAGGTATATTGGAAAACTAATAAAAATATAGGAAGGAAGGAAGGAAGGAAGGAAGGAAGGAAGGAAGGAAGGAAGGAAGGAAGGAAGGAAGGAAGGAAGGAAGAGGCTAGAGCTCACCATGAACTTCTCCCTTGTTCTCTTAGAATGGCAATGGCACCCAGCGGAGAGGTATAGGAGCTGAGCTCCAGCAGAAAAAAAGCCCTGGAGACAACCTTTAAGTATACATCATTTGAAGAATGTGATATCCTAATACACTGATTGCAACATTACATTGTTTCCTTTAAAGGGCTTATATGTTATATTTACATAGTTAGTGTGGCAATGGTGAGCAAACACTTTGACGCTTGATTACTAGTTATTGCTTTGAGTCTTAAGTAAAAGCTTTAATGGAATAAAAAGAAAACTCCAGTAAGGGCCTCGGGGTCACTCCTCTTACAGTTCAGTTTAACAGAGAAAGCAGGTCACATCCTAAGCCAGGGAACCTTATTCAGCTCCAGGGCTGCATTCCCTCATAGACAACCTCCTAGGAACAAGGGGGCGGAGGGAGAAATGGGCAGAGCGAAGGATGCAATTCTTGCCTTTCTACAGTAAGCTACATTTCAAGCACACAGAAGGCAGAGGTATACGTGCTCACACACACCCCTCTCTTAATTCTTCATCCAGGCAGGTAAGGGCATCATCACAGATCAGGAAAACCTTCCAGTCAGGCAATAGCACCAAGTTTTGGAAGAATTTTAACTACTTTATTGGAGATTTTTAAACATATTGAAAGGAACAGAAATTATAGCTACTGCAGTGGTGTGTTGCTGCTTCTCTGACTGTCAATACTTGGTAGGTTCTGATAAAATTAGGAAGCATAAATGATCTGAGCCCTTGTGGGCACTCCAAACAGTGTAGTGTGTGGTTGGCCAATAACCTTTTTAAACACAACTTTCAGAAGACAGCATTCATTTGCTTTCAGAGCCATAAACCCAATCCATCACTGGATGGCTGTATGATTGATTGATTGGTTTATTACGGCCATTGGCCCATATCTAAAAACAATACATCAAAATTTATCCATAAACAATACAATTTAAACAGTTCCAAGTTAAAACACCCCTATAAAACCAATTTTACTTCAATTAAGTAAACTATACACAATAAGCTCCCTCTATGTCGACCGCAATTCAAATCCCTCAGATTTTGGGGGATATGCGTCTTAGTTCTGGCACTTATTGATGGTTCTTAAGTTTGGCTAAGCTGTCAGAGTCATACAGTGATCCATTTCTCCTCTTATGAAATAAGACATTAATCAGGTATCTAGCGACTGCAAGGGACTGCAAGGGATCACTGGATGGCTGTATATCACTAATTAATCTGTGTTAAAATTGAGTTTCTAAAACCAGTGATTGAAATGTTAACAATCCCAGATATTTGGCAAATAAAAAAAAACAGAGGTGCACTGCTGAATGCTAACAGTCATGTAAACATGATTAGGAAATTATATGCATATTTTCTGACACATTTCCAAAATACCTGCCTCGCAGATTCATCAGAATTATCAATATTCAGAGGTCAATGCTGATTGATATATCCTCCCCCCCAGTCTTTGGAAACTCACTGTATTGCTATGTCCCTAAAAAGAGAACACCTGCCAGGTGTACATAAAATAGCAGAGGATTCTAAAGTGTGCCATAAAATAATGAGACGGACATTACCCCCTTTCCTTCCCAAATGTACATGTATTAAAAAGCTAGTTCCTGGGATTCCACCACACTCTACTGTCCCACCAAAGGTCAATTCATATTCACCAGTAGTAACATATGAGCCATTTCTCCATGGGAACACACACACGCTTAAATAAACATTTTGGTCCAGGAATAGCAAGGGCAAAAAAAAACCTACATTGGACTCAAGACACAGGACCTACCATAGGGCTAGGCAGAGTGAGAACTGAGTAGCCTCCAATACTCTTTCAATTAAAACAGGATGATACAAGAAGGAATAATCCGAATAAGACAGTGGAGGCGGCAAAATCAATGCCTGCCTCAGAAACTAGAGACAAGGGGAAGTTCATTGCCCATCTAGATTCCAAACTTTATCCACTTATCTACCTAAAACCTTTAGGGCATGTACCTCCTCGCTTGCAAGGAAGAGAGAAGTATAAGAGCCAATGTGGCAGGTACACTATCCAGTGTAGAAGAGGCTAAAGCAGGCATGGCCAAACTTGGCCCTCCAGCTGTTTTGGGACTACAACTCCCATCATCCCTAGCTAACAGGACCAGTGGTCAGGGATGATGGGAATTGTAGTCCCAAAACAGCTGCAGGGCCAGGTTTGGCCATGCCTGAAGCCAAGGGAATCCAAGGCAGAACAGCCCCACTTCCACCACCATCTCTTTAAGCATATCCCAACACTTCCTGTGAACTTTCATAGGCAGTTTGGTAGGACCAGCAGCACAGCTAGATGTCAGTATTACACTTGCTGTATTCTAGTAATATGACTCTAGAGTAGGGGTGTCTAAACTGTGACCCTCTGAGTTGTTGCCTGACTACAACTCCCATCAGCTCCAGGCAGCATGGCCAGTAGCATGGCCAGATGAGGAGAGTTGGTAAGTCCAGAAACATATGGAGGGAGCCACAGGCTGGCCACTCCTGTTCTGGAGGGTGATAAAGAAACAGACATCAAGGAGATGGTTTTAGAAGGCGAGGGGCAGGGCAGGCACGGCATCAGATGCTCCACAAAGCAGTCTTCAATTCCAGATCATTAGCTGCTGGCAAACAAAGTATTGGTCATCTGCAACTAATTCTATTTCAAAGCTACATCAAAAAATTTATTTTCCCAATTGGCTGAACATCTCTTGGAAAGGAGTGCAAATTCCAGAGTTACCTTCTGTAAATGCTTTAACTGTTGGTTGGTTTTGTACAATCACACAACCTTTCTTTCAGTTAAAGGATGACACACATGAGGAGGAGAAAATGGATCCCACTGCAAGTCCAGTTACTCATAAGTAACAAATCCAAAAGAAGATTCTCACTTACTGCATTAAATGACCACAGCTTTAAACTAGAAATATATGTTCAGTTTAAACCTTATGCAGTATTCAAATCTGCTGCAAATACAAATTAAGGAATGTACATCAGATTGCCAAGTAGCAATCCCATCTACCATGGTGAAGTCTCACAGTTCCCATGAGAAAAAGTTTAGGAAATGGGGGAGGGGGGCAGGCATGGGTGTGGAACAGAACAGACAGTGTGAATTCTAGAAGTCACATGGGGCAGCTTTCAAGTGATTCAAGTCTGACTTATTAGTAATCCACTACAATTTGGGATCTATTTCCTCTACTCCATTTAAATCTCATTTTATGCAGCTTAGCTAACTAGATCCAGATGCACCTTACAGACTAACACTTATTGTGGTATGAGTTTTCATAGTCAAGAGGCTTCTTCATTCAAGACATGAAGTGGACTGGAAAGATGGTTTTCATCCACTGTACCTCAACCCGCATGGGGTGTATATGTCATGTATCCGATGAGGACAGCTCTTGTTGATTCAAGGTCATGCCATAAGAAACCAGTAAGCCTTTAAATACCGCAGAACACTGGCTTGTATCCAAAGTGTCTTCTGCTTGCAAAATGCCTCTTACACCTATGGAAATCTGGTTCCAGCCTAGCAGAAGAGCACAGGGTGAGAAAGGGGACCCCAAATCAAGGGAGGTTCTCCAATTCCCTGTCTTTATGGCCCAGCTGAGATTATATGTTAAAGCCTGTATCTTCCTTACTCATTGTCTCTCACACTCTCCATACATCGAGGCACAGCACTACAAGCCTTGTGCTTGTTCAGCAAAACAGCACTGACACGTTTCTCTTTTAACTCATGGTTTGGGGTCCAAAGGGTGGCCACATCCACATGCAACAATAAGCCAGACTTTCTGGTTTGTTGTATCTTATCAGGAATGAGTCTGATCACTCCTGGTTTGCTTCTCCTAGTTTGCACAAGCAGTTTAAGCAAAGTGTGGAGCCTTGGCTTCAAGTTCCTTCCAGACCCGGGATCATGGTCCTTAACAAGCCAGGATCAGCAAACCACTGTTTCAAGTTGGCAAGCAGCAGACTATATTATTCTAGAATGGATCCTGACAATGTCCTCTATTTGAACGTCTTTCGGAGTACAAATTCTGTAATATTTTACTTTATGTAAAACATTAACGGAGATAGAAGCCCTGAAAGCTATAGATTTAAGAAATTCAGACATGAAATATGTGCAGCTTTATATAATTTGCATTTTATACAGGTCTTTATAATGCTCCACATATTTGGCAACTATAAATGGAGAAGTATTGGGAACTCTGAAGACACACTTAAGGAGGAATCAAGCTTTAGGACAGGGTGGGGAAACCTGAGGGTCACATTCTGTCAAGGACAACCTTCCAGGGACTGCATAGACAAGGCCTGAGGCAAAAGCTTTGTAACAATGGAGTATATTCTAGCCACGCAAAATGAGTGACGTATCCACACACCCTTCCATCCTCCATTCAGGACAAGCAAGGGCCATTATCACAGTTCAAACACTCTTCAACTAGACCAGGGGTGTCCAATTTTTTTTCAGAGGGCCAGATTTGATTAAATGAAGCGCCATGAGGGCCGACCAGAGAGCGTACCAAAGTTGTTGGCCTTTTTTTTAGGATTGAAGTTATTGAGGTTTTTTACTCCAGGAAATAAACTGCTACAGGGGCTGGATTAAACTGACCGGCAGGCCAGATTAGGCCCCCGAAATGGACTTTGGACATGCCTAAACTAGACAAACAACTTGAGGAGGGTACAGGGCTGGTGAGGGATGAGCTTGGGAAGAAAGGAGTAGCCTAGGCTCCAAGGATCAGAGGTACTTGGCCAATTTCAGCTCCCAGGCTTGAGAAGCTTCACCCCTGGGGTTAGGAGAAAACTAACACAATGTTTTACTGCTAATACCAATGCTGTAGGGCAGGGGTAGGCAACCTAAGGCCCAGGGGCCGGATGTGGCCCAATCGCCTTCTCAATCCGGCGCGGGGACGGTCTGGGAATCAGCGTGTTTTTACATGAGTCGAATGTGTCCTTTTATTTAAAATGCATCTCTGGGTTATTTGTGGGGCCTGCCTGGTGTTTTTACATGAGTAGAAGGTGTGTTTTTATTTAAAATGCATCTCTGGGTTATTTGTGGGGCATAGGAATTCATTCATATATATTTTCAAAATATAGTCCAGCCCCCCACAATGTCTGAAGGACAGTGGACCAGCCTACGGATGAAAAAAGTTCCTGACCCCTGCCATAGAGAGACCTAGTTCAGATGTTTGACTTATTTGCATCTTCTAAATATTCATAGAACCTGATCAGATGTTATTTTCAAGTCCGGTGTAAGAGAGTGCCAGTTTGGGTGCATCAATATCCTCTCATATTCCTCTGAACCTGTGATAGTTCAGGGAGATCCCGGGTGCAGTTAAGTGCTATACTTCAACTGAGTCTGTGCAGGGAGCAAGAATGGGGCATGAGTGACCCCAAGAGTCACACCTGTCACTATCATTTCATTACATATATGTCAAAAAACTAATTCCGTCAACTGATCCTACTCTGCGGCAAACAACCCAGTAATCAGGACTCACTGCTAATGTTCATGCCCATCTTCCTTTTGTGTTTCGTTACACCCACTCATCCCGTGCAGAAGAAAAATACAGCTCATATGCACCTCTGAATTTGTCATTCATTACATACTAAAATATACATTAAAAATCAAGGACTAGTTATTTTCTTTTACAGCACCAAGACAGCTAAACATGTAAGGCAAAGAGAAAATGAGGGAAAGAGAGCAATCTTTAAAAACCCGAGAAGCTCTTACTAGGCAACCTCACTAATACAGTCCATATGTAAAGACTAGGAAATATGAGGCACAAAATAAAAGTTTCCATGAAATTTGAGTTTTATTTTACCAATATGTTGGACAAAGTCAAACTTCAGACTTCAATATCCCATTCAAGTTGTATTTACCAAAGTCTGAAATTCAACATTGTCTTCTTAACAAAGAAGAGGAAAAGGCTTATGATGTTACAGCATAGTTTGGTTCCCTAGACACACTAGACACATGTACAATATTTCACTGGCTTTTTCCTCAATGAGCCAGTGGACTTGGGAGAGAGACAGGAAAAAGGTCTCCTTGTTAATTCTCCCTGACCTCTCAGTGGTTTTTGATACCATCAACCATGATATCCTTCCAGAGCAGTTGTCCAAATTAAGGGTGGGTGGCACAGTCCGGATGGTCAAATTTCCAGAGTGCTTCAGCCCCATGGAGCCTTCAGTGCAAGTCATATGAACATGCTGAATCCAATTTACAGGAATTTAAGACAGTGCTCAGGCCGCAGTTCATATATGCACCAAGTTTCCATGAAGGTAAGAACAGCTGGAGAAATTGTTCAGGCAAGCAGATAGCACATGTGGCATTAACACAGAGGCTTTGACATAATATGTTCCCACAGTTCTTGGGGAGGGGGGACTCCCCTGACCAGCATGAAGCCTCTCAGCCACTACCATCATGATGTGGCAAAGGTGGTGCAGCAATAAAACTGCTAGCACATTTGCAAAGCTAAGCAGATTTGGTATGATTGTATGTGGAACCGCGTGCTGAGTTTCCTGCATCGCACAGGGTTGGACTAGACGACTCTAGGGGTCCCTTCCAACTCCACAATTCTATGATTCAAAAGTACATAGAGCTAAAAGAGGAAGTTTGAAGAATGATGCTATTTCCTCTTTCACTTCTGTGAGCTTTTCAATGTTCACAATACCTACAGGGTGACCAGAATGGCGGAGATAAGGATAAGTAAATCTAGGAGACTGGTGGGAAGAAAGAAGGAAAGAAAGACTGTAGAATGCATAAGATGATTGACTGTGCATACATCAGATCCAGTAAAACAGACTTTTTGAAACTGCATGAAGTTTTTACATGTTTTCCATACATTACAGATCACATTTTTCTCCATAGACTAACCATAGGAATCACAACCTGCTGCTTTCCAGCACTACTTTAGCCCAAAAACAATTCAAAGGGACCTGTTTTAATTCTACTGCATGAAACCTTTACCCAAACCCCATGGAAAAGCAAAGAGTTTTCATATTTATGTGTATTTTCTTTCTATATATCAGAAGCCAACAGCACTCCCTCAAAATTGCGAATGTGCCCACAGACCAAAAAGGGTTGGCAACCCCTGCCTCAACTTAAGTTCTATGGAAATCCCAAGGTCAAGCAGTTTTTAAGCACAGAGTTCAGTGAGGTAATTTCACATGTTTTTCTAATCCCAATAGTTTTTAAAAAAGCAAAACAAGCAGATGACTACAATCTTCAACAGCTCATTTCATAAACTAGAGGATTGAAGTTAAAATCGCTTGCTTCAGAAATATGCCTACTGTATTTAGAATTTCACATCCATCAACTGTTAAGTGCACATTTAAGAAGCTGTGTGTTGGCAACTGATCAATCTTGAAATCTGCTTTAGAAATAACAAAACCTGGAACCATTTTCTACTTGCTTTCTCATTAACATATTCTTTTCACACTTGGAAATCAGTTTGAATTCTCAAACACATATAGCTAAAAAGCATAGTACACTTTCAAAACTGAAATGACCAGAATCCTAAAAAGTTGTCACATAAAGTACCACAAGACTGCTTTTCACTTGTGGGTCATCTACAACCATAACCTGATCTATCTATCTATCAATGTATATTTTTAATGTCCAGTAACACCTTAGAGACCAACTAAATTTGTTCTGGGTATAAGCTTTCGCGTGCATGAATACTTCTTCAGATACCATCCATGCACACGAAAACTTATACCCAGAACAAACTTAGTCTCTAAGATGCTACTGGAGAATATATATCTCGATTGTGTCAGACCAACATGGCTACCTACCTGAATCCTAACCTGATCTAATATCCCTAAATTTAAATACATTTATTTCCTTCGTAATTTAAATCATGATTGCTATTGCCTTGATGTAAACGAATGCAGTGTGGCAGCTGCAACTTTCCAAGAACATTAACCTAACATTCTGAATAGTATGTGAGCTTTCCAAAAAAAATTATTTATGTTGAACACTGCCCTCCCGCTTTAATGTGTATTAGGAAAACAAGCAACAGACTATGCATTTCACTGCACATACTACCTATACTCAAGCAGCAGCAGTCCAATTTAATGTGTGCCTAGAGGAGAAATGAACGTTTCTGGCAATGCATGCTATATGCCAGTGACAGAATAGGAAATAAGAACAAGAGAATAGTATTTGGGGCTCATGTGGAGAAAGAACCTGTGGCCCTCCAGATGTTGCTGGACTGCAATTCCCATTGCCCCTGGCAACGAACCATACTGAATGAATCTGATGGAACTGAGGTCCAATAACACTAGAAAATCCACCAAGTCCCCTCCCATCGCTTATTTTCTTAACTTTAGGAGGCCCACACAGTAAGTGTGCAATGCACTTCTGGGCAGTTCAAATGGCAATAATTTGGGGGTCTAGAGCACTATATCAGCATTTCTGCTTCCAGGATTCTAGATATTGGGGAGTGCAGGGGGGAATAGTAGGGGGGGAGACAAGAAAGAATAAATATTTTTATTTCTCACTACTCTCTTGATGGTCAACACAGCTAACAAAGACTAGTGTGAGCACCACAAAATGAATAATGGGATATTGCAGAGTTAAGAGTACTATCTTACCCAGAGACCCTTATACACTGCTATTGTGTGCTAAAAGTTCAAACGGGATGCATAACAAACTTGTCTCTGGACACACTCTCTGATAAGTAACCACAAACAAGCTCAACTAACAGCTGCCCAGAAAAAGGCAAAAATATACTATTGTAAGTAGAAATTAGATATAGTCAACCAACTATCAATTTTGGGGGGAAAAAGTGACAAAAAGTTCACAGGTATACTAGAATATAGGATCCCTTATGCAAAACACTCTTAATAGACGAAATGATAACACCAATGCTTTTTTATTTAAATGAAAAGGTGCGGCTTAAATATCCTAGACTCTACCACTTAACACAGCTCTGCTAAATGCCAGCCACTAAATGATATCCAACATTAAACATACTGAAGAGCAGACCCAGTAAAATCAATGGATTTAAAAATTTCAATGGATTGGACCCCCCAGTATGACTAATATTAGTTATCACCCATTGACTGCAATTATTTTAAATTTGTGTACAAGTAACATTGGATATAACCCACTGTTTATAGTTATTTAAAATTTTATCGGTTATGGTTTTAATGTTACGGAAATCCTTTATTTGGTTAGAGAATAAACATTAGCTGAATCCCTACCAAAGTAAATTAAACACATCTTTTCTATTGGATGTGCTGTTACAAACAAACGTTGCCCAAACTAACAGGTATACAGCAGCTGCCCCTTTTCACCCTAAGCTGCAGGCCACCTTAAGTACACAGAGTTCACTTAACAAAGATACATTGTGGCTGTGTTCATATTCCTTTAAAATTTATCAGAGAACAGCCCCTCTTTGGGGTTATTTTGGCCTCAGTTTGCCCCACACAAGATTTTAAACAGAAGCCTTACTAAATAAAACAACACCATTCCTCAGAGAACTGAGCTCCTGGAAAATTTTAAAAAGACCACAATAGCTATGAGGTTACCTCATCACTGCAACAAACTAGTGGATCAATGACACCAAGATTCTCCTAAAATATTTCATCAGAAAGAGATTCAATTATCAGAGGTGCAGAAACCTTTTCACAAACATGCACCTATAGTTAAAACCATGCACAAACAGAACACAGCGGCTGTGGAGGAATTTTAGTCAGAGCTTCCATATTAAATGATAGTTCTTGGTAACTACTGCAAGAGAAGTGGGTGGCCTAATACGAATTACCCTGAGGGGGTGCTCTACTGACTGTTAGCCACACTGCTATATTTCTTCAACTACTTGGGAAATTACAACAATTAACATTCATTAGTGCATCAAAACTTCAGTTTGCTGACTGCTACGCAGACAACAAGCAGACCAGGCTACTGCGCGAGGCTCCCTGCGTGCAAGCTGGAACTTTCCTGTAGGCAATGACAGAAAGGAGCAGAAAAGTACAGCTCAGAACTCCCTTTTTGGTGGCAACCCCTGGATCACTTTCTAATTATTATCACCATACTGGTATTCAGACATTAAGCACCGTGGGATTTTCGGCAAGAACAGAACAAATGTTCTCAAATAGGACAAATAAGTCCACATTTGCTTTGTGCACTACATGGGACTGAAGCTTATCAAATGCAGAAGCAAGACACTTTTCCAGCCCAATAAAAGAAGCCATGGGGAAAATACAGCTACAACCATCACCACCACCCTTCTTAATCTCCATATATCACGTATGAATGCAGAAAGTTTCCAGTCAGAATTTAAACACACACACACACACACACGAATGTGCACAGAGGTTTAAGGAAGAAGCAGAAGAAAAGCGTGATTCCCTCCAAAAGTTTAAAAGGAGTGCTAATTGATATGGAAATGGACGTGATTGTCTGAACGCTCCGAGCAGTCAAGGGAACAAATGTTCACTGTAGCTAAAGTCTGGGTAAACCCCCAGACAGACAAACTCTTCTCAGAAGTCTGTTTTGCCAAGTGTTAAGTTTCACAAGTCAAGCAAGTCTTTCTCTCTCTCCCTCCCTCCCTTCGTTTCTCCCCCATACCCTCCCCTTTACAACTTTAAAATAAAAGGAAAGAAGATCTGCTCCCCCCAACCCCCACTCCCAACGCTGATGCCAAAAGTTTGATTCTGCTTGTGATCGACACCCGACACCAGCTCCTCCAAACTCCAGGGAAATCACTGCGTCTGAGGGCCGCAAAGCGCTGGGAACGGGGAGGGGGGAGACTTTTGTCTCGCTCTCGAGGCACAAGGTTGAGCTCGAAAGCCCAGCAGCACGCAAAAGGCGACGGGAATCCTTTCCTGGCAATCAGGAAAAAGGAAGGCTCCCCCCTCACACACACACACACCAGAAAAAACCCGACATTTATTTTTTGGTGCTGGGGGATGAGTAGGTCACGCAAGCGCCCTCCTTCTTTAAATGAGAACTTGTTGGGGGTGGAGGCACAACGAAGCAGCTTTCCGTCCTTTTTCTTGCCCGATCTTGTACGGGTCGCCCTCGCACACACAGTGTCCCTTGCGGACACTGGCCCCGAGGTCCTCACGGCCCCGAGCTTCCCCGATCCCCCCCACCTCGTTTTTTCCGCCCTCCGCGCCTGGGCTGCTGCTTTTCCTCCCTGCCGCCGCCTCCGTCCCATGCCAGCCTCCTCCATTCCCACCAAGTCCCACTTCTCGAGTTGCGCGGAGAAGTTTCCGTCTGCACAACAAAAGGCTTCCTCGCTCTCCCCGAGCCCGGGAAAGGCAGCTTGCCGCCTGCCGGAGCCCCCGCTCCGCCCCGAAACTTACCCCCGACGGCGCCCAAGCTGCCCCGAAGCACCACGGCGGCCAGCAGGGACAGGAGCAGCAGCCGCGGCGGCGGCGCTGCCGCCTCCATGTTGTGCCGCAGCAGCTGCTGCCCGCCGAGTGGCTCAGGCGGGCTCCATGCTCCGAGTGCGCCGCGCTCGGCAGACGGGGAGGGAGGCGCTCTCCGGATTCCCCACCTCCTCCGCCGCCGCCGCCTCCTCATCGAGGCGCTGCTGCCGCTCTGGGAAGGAGAGGGGGGAAGGGGGCTGGGAGCCTCCCGCTTCCCTCCAGCTCCAGGACGAGCCAGGCGGAAGCCAAGGGACCGCCCCGCCCCTTTCCCCGGCGTGGGACAACCGCGCGCCGCCGCTCCTCTCGCCTGTTGCTGGCTCGCCTGCTCGGCGAAGGAGCGCCAGGTGGCCGGCTCGCCCTTCGCCAGGTCTTACTCCCAGGCGAGCAAGAAGTCACCACCCACCGGGCGGAGGGCGGGAAGAGGACCCGCAAACGGCAACCCGGGTTTAGGGTGCGACCTTGAGCCGTCCAGGTAGTAAGTAGCCTGTCCCCGGGGGCTTCCTCGGACGTAAACGTCCCCCATCCAGTTCCCAAGTAAGTGCAGCTCAGTCTCATGGGATGGCAGCCCCAAGGGCGACCCACACTCTCCATGGGGTCTAGCAGGGGGGACAACTTAAATAAAGTATTTGAGGGGGGCAGAAAAGCCCTGCCCTGCATAATCGATCACATGGTGGGGCACACCCACACTATTTGAATGGCAGTGCCCATCAATTGGGCGGGGGACTCAGCCCCCTCAATTTTTTTTTGGGGGGGGGCAAAGGGACCTCTGCTCCCAGGAGTTGGCCAGCCCCCTCAATTTTTGGGGGGGGGACAAAGGGACCTCTGCTCCCAGGAGTTGGCCACTATGGGTCGTAGACAGGAGCCCCAAACCCAGGGACGGCATTGCAGTTCATGAAAGCTGCTCAAATTGTTCAAGGAGCTGCTAGGGTTGCTCTCTTTTCTGGCAGGCGGAGGCTTGTGCCTTGGAAATCAGCTTGACAGGCACGTTCAGCAAGTGAATCTTTCCCCCACCAATGTATCTCACTTTGCTTCTGGAACGGCTGCACACCTTCCCTTCTAGGAAAAAGGTAGCTCCAAAGATGGGATGGGGAACCTGTGGCACTCCAGATGTCGTGGGATTCCAGCTCCCATCAGCCGCAGCCAGCATGTCAGGCCAGGGGTCAGCGATGCAGAGAGTTCCTGAACTACAACATCTGGAGGGTTACACAAGCTCCCTGTTCTTCTAAAGCGGGACATGCAATACTCACCAATAGAAATTTCTTGTATGTTAAGTGCCTGAAGATTAACCCTGCATGAGAAATAGCATGCTGCTGTAGGCCAGCATGTTTATAGCATTAAGTCTACTACATGTGAGAAAAAGGCTACAACACTACGTTCACCACATCAAATAAACAGTTTTAGTAGTCCACCAATCAAATTTAGCAGTCCACTCTTTCCATTTGCCATGAAAGCAGAAGCGCTTTGTCAGATGGCCTCTGTCAATTCACTCCTGTCAAAACCTGAAAGTAGTCTAGACACTAGGCCACACCATAGACTAGGCAAATGGCCTGCAGCCAAACTAGCATTTGGTTAATCTATTTAAAACCCGAGCACTTATTTCAGCCTCCTATCCTATTGAAAATTGTAACACTTGCCATGTTACAAATAATTTCAAGCAGGGGAAGAGGAAGCTTGAGCACCTCCATATTTTACATCTCTCCTGAGATGTGTGGGCTTTGCACCTACCTAGAACTTGTGAGAAAAATGCACAAGTGACTCCATGTGTTCACATGTTACCCAGGAAGTTCAAGAAGAAACCTTTTCCCCATTCTTACTAGTAAGGCAGGCAGCTTCACATGTCACGATGTGCAAGTGTTCCCAATTTAAAACATTAAGTAGAACCAATGGGGAGACCTCTCATGTCCCCTTGCAGAAATCTCTTTTGCAGACCACTGCTTTTGGTCTTGGGTTAATGCTTCTTCCAGCACATTAGTTTAGGGAGCAGCAATGCCTTGACAACACAGGGTGCATGTGGTACTGTTTCTTACCTGAGGCACCTGTCAAACAAGTGGTGCCTCATGCTTCCAGTCTGACACAGGAAAGGGTGAGGAGGCCAGATAAAATCAGAACAGGGAGTAGATGTGGTCCGTAGGCCTTCAGATAACTAATCCTTCCCTAGACTGAATTCAGTGTTTTTCTAGTAGTATTGGCCTCATTCATTCCTATATTAAATATCTGATACACCAATTAAAGTATCATAGACATTGCTGTTTCCTTCAGACACAGCATTACTTTTAATAACCAGAACTAACCCATGACCAGAGCAATGAGTAACACAAATTATATACCATGTGCTTAGCCTTCTACAAACAGACATAGATTATGGGAGACACTTGTTTTAAAGAATGTGTGCTTAACTTTATTAATTTGGGCTCTTTAGCCAGGACTAAAGTAAGGACAGACATCATTAGCATTTTAACAAACCCAGTACATTCTTCCAGAGGGGTGAGATAGGGATTATTGCTAGCTTCCTTGCTATTCAATATGGGTGGATGTGAATGAAATAACAAAAGCATTGTTATCTGGCAGTTTTTGTCCGCCAAAAATTGAGGGTACAAAAATCCCCGCTCCCATGTATTCTGACATGCTCAACACAAATAGTACTGTGATGTCTGTTTAATAAATGCTATTCTTTGTTCTCAAGATTAGCATAAAAGCAACTGATGATAGTAACAGAATTTGCTCCCGTTTGGAGTGTTGTACTATGACCTGGTCTCAAGAGCAGGGTTCAAATCCCCACTGGGTGACCTTGGGCCAGTCACCATCTCTTAGCCTAACCTACCTCACAGGGTTGTTGTAAGCATGAAATGGAGAAGAGAATAATCATGTACACCACCTTGGAAGATAAAGGTGGTATATAAATGTAATAAATAAATAATATACTGTAATAAACATTCTGCACATGAACAGCTGTCAGACTGTATCTCATTCAAACAAAATAGATCTTTAAAAAATATATGGGAATCTTTATTTTTTTCCACATCATGTTGGAAATTTATTACATCTAACACTGTATTATTAAGATATAATTGGCTATCATGAGATTCCACCAGAACAGTGAGGCCAACATGTTCCTGCCTACTTAGGGTTTCTTAATTAAAATAAACTCACAACTCCATTATGGTACAGTAGGGTTTTTCGTTCTGCATTAAAGGGAATACAGAAGCAAAAATTAAGGTGGATTCTTTGTAGTTGTTCTGCCTTTCCTTCCTGCCTAAATTTTGGAACAAATTAAAGTTCTTTGGATTGTAAAATCCAGGCTTTTCTTACTAATGTATGGGTTAGGCTTACCAGAATGGAGGATTCTTAGAAGGTTTATGTTTTAAAGGAACATCCAATCTGAAATATATATACTTAAGATGGATATATGTATACTCCTAATGTGATGTACTGGTTAGCGTATTGCACTACAATGGGAAAAACCAGGTTCAAATCCCCATTCAACCAGGAAGCTCACTGGGTGACTTTGGGTCATTCGCTCTCTACCTTGCAAGATTGTTGTGAGTGTAAAGAGCAGAGGGAATCATGTATGCCACCTTCAGCTCCTTGGAGGAAAATCAGGCTATAAATGCAAGAAACACAGCTGGGTACGTCATCAGATAGAGTTCAGGGTTTCTTCCACACTAGCTGTTTTATCTGGAATGACATCACTTATTCACCCAGTTATTAAATAGAATGCAGATGATGTTGCATTCCAGAGCTTTTCCTGTTGTCCTCCCACCTTTTTAAAACCACTTCGTGGAGGCTGCCAGTCCACAAAGTTAGAACAAAACACTATTGAAGCATCTGGCAGGAGGAGTGGCCCTTATATTGATGCTGTCCTGCCATTTTTCCTTGTTTGCCCACATTTTAAACCTGGCTCTACTTCTACCTGCTATCAACTCTTAAATTTGTGGCTTCCTGTTCACTCCCAGCCATGACTCAGCTGAACTGGCTATTTAAATAGTATTTTTTTCCTGACAGTTGGCCCTTTTCATGTTGTGATCCGCCCTGAGATCTAAGGCTGAAGAGTGGTATGCAAGGGGACTCCCGGTGAGGCAAGATGGCGAGCGCCCTATGAGCACTGAGCTCATAGGGACCACCAACACCAACAGGGTTCTCTGGCTGGTCCTGCGCTGCCAACACCACCACTATCGCAAACAAGGGGGAGCCAGGGACAACCAACGCAAAAATCGAGAGGGCTGAACAGAGTCCCCAACCTCTTCCCCTAACAACTTCAGCTCCACCGGGACTGGGATCGCCCTCGGAGGTCCAGAGGCCTCTGGAACTGAACAGAAAACAGCGGAGCCCCCCACCCAGCTGAACACTCACCAGCCTCCACTGCCACCACCCCGCAGCCATCAAGAGAGAGAAGTAGGAGGGGACCGGGAGTGCCAGGGAGGCCGCATAGAAGCACACGGCCCAGTACAAATTCGGCCGTGACGCCACCTCTCTGGTGACTGGTGTGAGGGAAGCGGACAGAGGCCAGTCAGGGAGCCGCACAAAAGCCTTTAATTTTTAACTACAAAATCCTAACCCTATTTCCCACCCTTAACTGGACCCCGCTCCCTCACTGTGTGTACAGGTGTGTAGGTGTGAGTGCACATGTGCAGCCACAAACAACCACCACCCCCTCTGGCCCCACCCCATCTGTCTCTTGCATGTCTGCCTGTTCACCCCTCTGTGTCAGCTGTTTGTCTGTCGGTCTGCTTGTCTGCCTCCCACTTCGTCAACACTGCTGAGGCGACCACGGTGACCCTAGAGAAGTCGTTAAAACACAGCCCAGGCATGACAAAAATGGCCGCCTAATCTAGATGCTCTAAAAGCCTCCAGTCAACAATGCCTGTTCAACTCAACAGCACCCAGGAACTACCACCACTAAAACTCCTAACCACAACACCCCCCACTCCAAAGGACACTGTGAACATCTCAAACCAAGGCCACCAGGGAGATTGGGATAGCACCAACCAAGGAGACGGTGAACAGCACTGACACCACAACATCCTCCCAGGATGACAACAGCCCAACAACAGAACGGGACCTGAGGGAAATGGAACTGAGAGTTGCAGAACTATTGAAGAACGCAGTGACTCCCCTGAAGACAATAATCAGTGACCTGACCTCCAGAGTGGAAACCCTCACTAACACCATCTCCACTCTAGAAAATAAGAACCAAATGCAAGAAAGACTAATAGAGCGGCTCCAAGAAGAAAACACACATGTGAAAAATCAATTAGCTGAACTGGTAAGCCACCAAGAAACAGAAAGCACAGAAATGAGAATTAAACAAGCGGACCTCAAAAATTGCAGTAGGCGGTGCAACATCCACTTCTGCAACTTCCCTGAAAAGGTGGTGCAAATTGCATGGGTCCTTGTCTCCTGATTATTGCTCCATTAGATTCTCTAACTGAGGATCTCAGCACTCCTTTGTATAACTATGGGCACGATCCATCTCAAAATGCATATCTTTCCTCCTCTCCAATGAGAATGTTCAGATTGCAATCATCTATGCAATCTTCTACTTTTGCAGGACTAAGCTCTGTTGAACATAATGGTAGTTACTTCCAGCTATACAAATGAATGAACCACACACCTGTTCCATTGAAATAAGTGAAACTTACAGCTCAGTCTTGCACATGTCTATTCAAAAGCAAGCCCCAATCAGGATTGCAGCCTTAAATATAGTTATGGTTGGATTTGTCCTTAGGGCATTTTCATGTCACACTAAAATGTGTTTTGAGCTTCTTTTGTGCTATTTGCATGCATGTTGCTATTGTAGGGCTAGGAAACAACAGAAATTAAAAGTCCAGGCATTTACATTAGCATTTACACATAGCTAGACATGCTTTCTGAATTGTTGGGGAAATGTTCTTGGGTTTCCTGAAGAAAACATGATGGCTAAACTAGTTTCAAACTAGATTAACTTCCCAATCCTATATTAAGAGAGATGCCTCCAGTACATAAGACTAGATGTCCTGAGGCCTCAATATGAAGAATCCGCTCCAAAACACCATTCCTGCTGATCCTTGAGCAAACAATCTTCCAGCTCCATCTTGTTTAATATAAAACACTGCTGTAGCTTGTTCTGTTTATTTATGCAAAGATAAAGACAAGCTAAATAGTATTCAAGGGCACCAATATTGATTGGATGTTGAGAGTAGTGGCAAAATAACATAGGACTAGCAACGCTATCTGCAATGTTAGCTCTGGAAGGACAGCAGTACAATCTTAAATAATATTATGTGGGCAGGGTATGGCTTATGGGAGACCTGCATAATTTGTTAAAGTAACCCCCCTACTATGAACTGTGATTGATAGAACCCCTGTTTTGGCAGACCCAAGCAGGCAGCAAAAAGAAGTTTGACTGAAAGACAGGTGGAACGTGTTTGTTTGATTGAGTGGGTCCCAAGTGTACAGGCTGGAAATTATTCTAAAAAATGCTTTAAGCCATGACTAGTTGCATTTGAGGCCAATGTTTTCCTCCTCCTTCTTGTGTAGCTACGACTGTCATAGTGCTTTAGTGTAAATAGAAGTGCATTAATTGGGTTGCGCAGCATGAAAAATCAAAGTAAATCTTGCTAGACTGTGACAAATAGCAGGTCTCCAGGCACAGGCCAATTTGCCTGTTAAAATTGCCTGACGGAAGCTAATATGAAACAATTATTTTAAAATAAATGTAACGGTTTAATATCAGTTTTGTACCTGAGCAGAGACTCTCAAATTTTGTTAATCAGTAGGGTGCTGGTTCTGTGCAAAAGGCATTCTTGATCCCCACCCCACCCCACCCCACCCCAGTGATTGCAGCATCATAGGATGAACCCACAGAAAAGAGGCTCCCATAGCACTATGGTAAAATCTAAATGGAACCAAAATGAAACAATCACCAGAAAGCCAATAACAAACATAGCCTAAGGTGCTGTTTATTATAAGAAAACTAAAGGGTGATATTCATACATCTCTCCCTTAAAATGGGAACATGAAGTGCATCCTAGAAAGTTATGCTGCTCCCATACTAGGCTTTGCTAAATCCATCAATGAAACCTCACATTTACTAATTTCAGAAATTATGGGGAGAACCTGGCACCCAGAAATTTCAGTGAATCCTTGCTCCCTGCAAACCTATAGCACTAATTTGGAATAAATTGTCAAGACTATTCTCCACATAAGCTTTGTGCACGCAAATAAAGATGGACACTGAATAAACCAGTTGCATGGAGGAGCCATACATCTCGCTTGACATTATTTAGAGGTGTATCTATATAATATTCTTATTATTATTCTGCATTAAATGTATACATGACACCAATGAAGGCTGGTTCATCTTGGCCTGGCCTGTCCAACAACAACAACAACAAAAGCTCAACTTTGGCTCTCCAAAAAAAGTTCAACAACTCTGGCCAATCCAATTGGTAGATCACTGCCAGTTCTTTTATCGTGGGAGTAGATTACAGTCTCTTGGTAGTTGGACACGCCTGATCTAGGCTAATGGGACCATGGGCATAGCCAGGATTTTTGTGGGGGGACGACAAGTCTTGTTGGGGGGGCGGATCCAATGTGATTTATCAGTTAAGTATTTCTATTGTTTTACTTAATGGGGGGCAGCTGCCCCTTGCCCGCCCCCCGGCTACACCCATGAATGGGACACTGTTCCTGCAACCTCAGTCGTCCCTTAGTCAGGGCCCTTACATGCCTGCCTGCCTTCCTTTCTGACATTTCCAATTGGCTTCCTGCTTCTCATTAGTCTCAGTGTTTCCCTTCATGAACTCCAAAGAGAGAATGTAGTGGGCTGCCTGTCATTGACTTTGGTTCCACCTATTGACAGTCTGCCTGCCTTCCCCCTCACCAGTTCCAATGGGCACCAGCCACCACTGGGTGATGCACAGTGCCTAAAAACAGGCATATGCACAAAGGCCTTCCTCAAAGAGTTTGCATGCCAAGCACACTCAAGAACAAAACACATTGAACAGCAGTTCAAGTACAGAAAAGAGCCGAAACGCTGGCACCAAATAACACTGAGTTAAGGGTGCTCAAAGCATTTCAATATGTGGAAATATCAGTGTGTTGAAAGACCTACAGTTTCTGAAGTCAGCTATTTTCCAGAAGCAATGAGTGGGTGTCTGACAAGTAGTTCTGTGAGATGGAAATATTGTATGAAAATCAGTTGCCAGAATGAGGTACAGAGCGTGAGGACGCGACATATTTCACTGTTATGTGGGGACAAGTGCATGGTGGGACTTTCAGGGTGATGTGATTCTGGATGCATTTGAGGGATATCTGTTTCAACACTGCAGAAGGCATTGCTACAGATGCAGCACTTGAGGAGAGGAATTTGTTTTCATGTTTTTTCAATAGGGCTTGTTTGTTTTATTGATTTTTGCCCTTCCCTGTAGCATAAGGCTTTGCTTACTTTTCTGAGTGATCCTCTGGTGCAATTCCCTTTGATCATTTCTACAGCTGGTGCATAGCACACCAGGGTTACTGTGGGTCAATTTCTGGAGAAATCTACTGTAGAGATAGCAGATTGCACTAATGAACTTGCCAAAAACTATATATATTTGGTAAGGATTTCAACTGTAGCTGCCGGTGGGGGGCGGGGGGAATCCAGGATGAAAACCATCATGCCCGTGTGGATGGGGAAGTGATAGCAAAACTAAAAGCATAAATTTGTTTGCAATCACACAATATGTTAGCAGCAAAACTGTTCTAACATAACGTAAAAGAGCAGCCCTGCTGTATCAGACAAAAGGCCCATTTATATACCCACTGTGGCCAACCAGATGCCTATGGGAAGCTCACAAGCAGCAACAGCAACTCTTCCCATTTGTGATGGTATATTGAGGCACACTGCCATTGACAGTGGAAATAGAAAATAGTAAATATTGGTTGGTGGCTAGTGATAGCTTTATCCTCTATGTCATCCGTTACATCTCTTTTTACTTTCAGGCAATTGTTCTTACTCACTATTTCTTAAAATAAAGAAGGTCTCTCTAGGGGACACTAGATGAAGGGCACAAGCAATTTAGGGTATCTTAAGGCATTTAAAAGGGATGCGGGTGGCGCTGTGGGTTAAACCACAGAGCCTAGGGCTTGCCGATCAGAAGGTCGGCGGTTCGAATCCCCGTGACGGGGTGAGCTCCCGTTGCTCGGACCCTGCTCCTGCCAACCTAGCCGTTCAAAAGCACGTCAAAGTGCAAGTAGATAAATAGGTACCGCTCCGGTGGGAAGGTAAGCGGCGTTTCCGTGTGCTGCTCTGGTTCGCCAGAAGCGGCTTAGTCATGCTGGCCACATAAGCTCGGCCAATAAAGCGAGATGAGTGCCGCAACCCCAGAGTCGGTCACAACTGGACCTAATGGTCAGGGGTCCCTTTACCTTTACCCTTTAAGGCATTTAAATGAGAAAATCCCACGTTTCCACAAAATGCAAGTAATAGCACCCCTGAGGTTTGCTGAAAAAAATGAGCCAGGTTGCAAGTTTCTGAATGTTGTTTCTGCAGGCTGCAGAATGGAATAAAGGACTCACTGGTACTCAGGCCCAATGAGCTCTCCACCAAAGAGGGGAGCAGGATTCTCTGGTTGCCTCTTGGTCAAATGAAAGCTCCATACCCCTTAGACTATAGCATAGCCACAGCATGCCAATCTAAAGTATTTTGCTGAGTGGTGGAGGGCGCCAAATGGCACCCTTCTCCACATTAGAGCCAACACTTAATAAAGACATCCCACTCCATTCAGAGACAAATCCCAGCCACCCAGCCAGCTCAGAAGGAGCGCAAACCTCATGGAAGAGCCATCCATCAGATTCCCTTGGCTGCTCAGTGGCAGCACTGCAGGTTTAAGGTAACTCCTCACTTAATAGTGGGGCCTGGTCTGTTAGGGCAAATGGGACACGACCCTATCAACTTGAGTCTGCATTCCTACCCACCTTCTTACTTACAACCAGTCCGCAAGATTCCTCCTCCTTAGTCTCAAAGCGTCCCACTTGTAGAAATCAGCAGGGAGAAAAATGGAATGAGTTGACTCTGCCATTGGCTCTGACTGTTTGTTTGCCTCCTTGCCTTTGCCCCACAAGGCTCAATGGGTACCAGCCGCCATTGTCATTTAAGCTGTGTCCATGTGGCAGCACTAATTTGCAAACGGGTTGTTCATATCATTTTTTGTGTGTATTTGCAGTTGGCACAGGAAGGTCCACACACTCCGTGTGTTTTTTTCAGTCGTCATATTTATTGGTGCTCCAGTGAGAAGAACTTGACAGATTTTTTTTGGGGGGGAGGGGTGTTTGTCCACTCTCTCGGTCATTCTCTCCCCACCCCACCCCAATCTTGCTTACAGAATTAAACTGCAGATTGCTTGTTGTAATAACCAGATGGTTTTGCACAATTCTGGTTTATAAGAATTGCAGGCATTCTGTGAGAATAAAAAACTGGGGGTGCTCAGTGTGGATGCCAAACTTTCTGTAAATTAAGACAAATCCTCTCTCCCAATTTTCTCCTTCAAATTCAGTTTGAAACATCCAGGGTTCTGGTCTGATGCCAAGAGCAGGGAGTGGAATCAAATCAGTTGGGAGCCACTTATTTTGCTGTTTTTTCAAGCCTCTCCAGGGGTTCCTTGCAGTGTCAGAGGTTTGAAAAAACAGCAGGAGGCAGCAAGAGGGCTGTTGTGCTCTGTTGACTATAAGTCTGTGCTTAAAGAAGTTTGTCCAGGGCGGGGGAGAGATGGGAGGAGTTAGATGAAATAGGAAGACAGAATATGTTGAGAATGCGGCTGGATGTTATGAATAACGATCGCCTTAAGAATCAGTTGAATTTAGTATGGCTAAAAGGGTGTATATAAAATGGACTTCCTGATGCAAGGAAACATTTCTGACAGCCTGCTTCCATCTTTCCCCTCCAAGCTCCATGCACGAGGGCTTCCTCTTGTTGCCCAAGACTTGGATAAGTTTGCAAGGGAAAAGAGGCTTAGGTCTGACTAATTTCTCTTCCCCATCTCACCCAAGATTCCTGGGTGATTTATGCTGAAGCTGAATGTCAGTTGGAGAAGGCTGGGAAAGAGGAATCCCTTAATTTATAGGAAGATTTCCACACATACAAACACTGCGACTCATGCACTGAGAATGAAGCAGCCTGAAATATTTATTTTCATTGTCCACACACCCCAGTTTTTGAGTGGAACAAAGGAAATGGTATATAGATAGATGAAGCTAAAGATTAATTAAACAAAAACTTAATTTAATGATCTTTGATCTAAACTTATGTACATTTGATTCTCTTGGCAGCTCCAACATCATTGCTAAATACTATGTTGTTTATAATAATATAATTTATGCTTTTGTACAGAACAGTCTGATGTTTAAAGCAGGGCTACCACGTAGTTGGAGAAATATTATGGTGAACTCCTGTAGCATTCAGAAGCAAGTATTTTAGGTCAATATGGGGCATACCCTTAAGTAAATGTGTATGGGATTATACTGCTAGTTAACTAACCAAATAATCAATTAAATCTGCATACATTTCCAAATGACAAACTACTGCTTTATAGAAAAAAACTATACTTTCTAGTTTTTAGATGGTGCATGTATGTGTCATAGTTAACATGTAGGCAAAGGATTCCTTTCTTCCCCTCTAAGATGGCGCCTTCCATTTGACAGCTCTATGTTAAAAATAATTTTATTTCACCCCCAAAAATGTCTTGCCTAATTAATTTATGTTATTTTAATTGATCAAAATGGCTTGTATTGATTAAAATAACAAATCAATAATTTAAAGGCTACAGTCCTAGTATTAAATAACTTTCCTCACCATGTTTAACGTGTAGTCCAACTGTAGTAGAATATTCCCCTGTAGATGGCAGCATTGTTTAGTGTCCTTACCATTGCTTAGTTAAGGGAGTAAATGAAGAACTAGGATAATTGTTAACCATATTTGCCAGTGCTTTCAAGATAGGTTGTTACTTGACACGCAAAGGCGTTGTTTCAGACGCCTTTGCAGCTTTGTTCTATATACTGCTAACTTTGGACAACGGAGCCCAATTTGATTTCAAATACAGCTTGGGACAGTTCTTAAAAATAATGTTTAAAAGCGAAACCTCTTATAGGGTACACTCTAGCCCTTGGGCATAAATGAAAGAACCCTTTGGGTCCTAGCCTTTGGCCTCATTTGTACATCACAGTAAGTGAGAGTATGGCTTACCAGGTATGAACCCAGAAGGAGTTCATATCCACTTTGCACCTCCCTGGTCTTTGTAGCTCCATGTGGTATGGCAAGGAAGCCAAGGTTTGGCTTTGCATATGATCTGAACCTGGGATAACCACAGAGGATCATTGTTAAGGAGGAAAGACCTTAACCACGACCCTAGGTTCAGGTGACACGCTGAGCAAACTTTGGAAATAAACTAGTATCTGACTTTTAGAAGACATCTGACGGTAGCCCGTTTAGGAAAGTTTTTAACATTTGATGCTTTGTCATGTTTTTAATATTCTGTTGGGAGCCGCCCAGAGTGGCTGGGGAAACCCAGCCAGATGGGCGGGGTATAAATAATAAAATTATTATTGTTTTTATTATTACAGTGGTGCCCCGCAAGACGAATGCCTCGCAAGACGGAAAACTCGCTAGACGAAAGGGTTTTCCGTTTTTTGAGCTGCTTCACAAGACGAATTTCCCTATGGGCTTGCTTCGCAAGACGAAAACGTCTTGCAAGTTTGTTTCCTTTTTCTTAATACCATTAATACAGTTGTGACTTGACTTTGAGGAGCAACTCATAGAACGCAGTGTACATAGTAGCCTTTTTTGAGGTTTTTAAAGACTTTGGTGATTTTTGAAGCTTTTCCAAAACTTCTTTTGCAGCCATTTGGTAAGTTAAGCTTTTAAAACTTTTTTTGGGGGGTGGGGTTGGATTTTGGGTTGGGGTCTTTGGAATTCAAGGACTTGGTGTTGGGGAGGGGTTTGCAAGAATCTGGAAGCTTGTGGGTTTTTTCTGCATTTTTATAATTTTCTGTGACCATTGGGCCACTTTGCTTTTTTAAAAAAAAAATCTGGATTTGAATTTCTGTGTGCTGGGTGGCTGGGGGAACAGTTGGGGAGAGGTTTGCAAGAATCTGGAAGCTTGTGGGGTTTTTTCTGCATTTTTATGATTTTTTGTGACCATTGGGCCATTCTGCTGTTTTTTTAAAAAAAATCTGGATTTGAATTTCTGTGTGCTGGGTGGCTGGGGGAACAGTTGGGGAGGGGTTTGCAAGAATCTGGAAGCTTGTGGGTTTTTTTCTGCATTTTTATGATTTTCTGTGACCATTGGGCCACTCTGCTGTTTTTTAAAAAAAATTCTGGGTTTGAATTTTGAAATGCTCTTTACAGAGCTCTTTAAAGAGCACTTAATAAACTCTTGTTGTACCAAATTTGGCTTTGTTTGGACTTTTTTTGACCATAGGAACGCATTAATTGATTTTCAATGCATTCCTATGGGAAACCGTGCTTCGCAAGACGAAAAATTCGCTAGACGAAAAAATTCATAGAACGAATTAATTTCGTCTTGCGAGGCACCACTGTATTGGATCAGCTAAGCTAGAAAGCCCAGGGGAGGAGCTAAGTGGACACAGCATTCACTGTGTCCATTGTTTGTCTTAGTGCTTTTTTTCTTTAAAAATGTTTAAGGGTACTCTCATTTTGACTCAAGAGAATCACTATTTTATAGTTCAAATCGGGAGAAATAAATACAGTAAATGGACATAAGTACAAAGATTCACAAAATGTTTAGGGGTATACATACCCCCAGAAAAAAAGCACTGCTTAGTATTATATGCGAATGAGGCCATTGTCAGTGACCATTATGAAACATAACATTCATACATTTCAAGATGAAATCTGCCATGAAGTTGTATCCCTAGGTGTGAAACTAGGTAAAATTAGTCTAAAATACACTAGCCAATGAATTTGTGGGGGAGAATACAAAAGATAGACTGATGAAGGAAGCACCAATAGAGAGTCTATTTGACTTGCTTTTCAAATTCAAGCCAAACTCTACTATCAATTCACTTTAGTGGGCTATTGCAAGTAAATCTAAATGATTTCATAAGAGATGTGACGTTCATACTCTTTCAGGTTATTTCAAAGAAGAAGCCAGAACCCCTTTATTGCTAAGAGCAGTTGAGAACAGCAACATAGTTGACCGCCTCATTTTTTGACACAGCTCCACCTTTAGTTGGAATATCAACATAACAGTTAAGCAACCTATTTTACATCTCCAGTTTACTTTCAGCCATTATGCTATTATACTGCTGCACACCACCCCAGTCTCTGAGTGGTTCAAGATTCCAGGGCTTCCAGTTGCTTACCCAGGGTTTGTATTTCATTCAGAACGAGGAAAAGGAGACTGTGGAGTCTTTATGATATATGGCTTATTTACATACAGTATATACACAATCTGAGCCTATGATGGACTGGTTCACAGCATTCACGCCGCTGAAGGGTCATGCTTCTGCCATAGCTGCAGCCTTGGATTCAAGAGGAAATCAGGCATATCTGTCTGTCTGTCTGTCTGTCTGTCTGTCTGTCTGTCTCTCTCTCTCTCTCTCTCTCTCTCTCTCTCTCTGGCTTCCCAGCCTGCTGCCTTGCCTCCAGCTTCTAGCTTACACACACACACACACACACACACACACACACACACACACACACACACACCTGTCCACTGTGGCCTTTGTCTTTCTAACTACCAGGAATATTAGCAATTTGAGGGAAGGGGCCCCACCCATTTGTTATCTGCCACAGATCCACTTCCTTTGTTACCTTAATGACCCATACTGAGGGTATTGTCTCACCAGGAAGCTAGCCTGGCTATTCCAAGAATGTGAATCCTTGCTTAGATTTCAACACTTGCTGGATCCAGCAATTAGAAGGGTGTCAGCATACAGTCTATCCTGCCTCTCACCAACTCATAACAATCCATTGTAAGGGTAACTTTCTAGGAACCATTCCCAGCAGTCCTTTTTGATGGGAAACAGCTGCCTTTTCCACTGTCAACTGCCTAGTAAGTAATAATTAGAATCTAAAGGTGTTTAGGAAACTATTAGTATTGGGGGAAAGACTAGTGAAGGAAGATAAATAATATTACAGTGAAATGTCTGTTCTGCTGGGGAGCAAGGCATAGAGCTTCCCAGACACATTAGGGTGATTGCTGCCTTTTGGTACCTCATTTGCATGGCATCTCCAAGTCACACTGTGCCATGTCACCTTTAGATGTGCTATGGTATATATTCCTGCTTGAATTTAGTCCCCACCCTCTCTCTCAATTTATACTGTTTTTAGGAAAGCTGATCACACCAACACAAGCCAATTCTTAGTCTACCCTACAGCAGCAACTCAGTCCAAATAATGGCAGTTTCAGCAATATATCATTGATTTTAGCATGTCAAACTTTGGTGAGTTTTAGCAAAAGGATCCTAATTTTGACAGAATGTACTATGCACACAAAGGATAATACCCTAAACAAGTGTCTTTCACTAGCTAATAAAATATAGTGAAGCCAGTAAAACAATATCCTTAATTCAGTGCAAGAATGAATTCATAAAAGTTCAGCAGTATGTTCTATGCAAACAGAACTGCTAGGTCCTAAGCAATGACTTATGCCACATCTGCCTTGGTAGTTGGTAACAATCTCTTGTTTCACCATCTCTTTTTATGGACCATGTACCGTACTTCAATCCTCCCCAGGGATTCCCCTCCAGGGACGCCTGCCTGATACTGACATTAAACTTTTTGGCACCAGTCAAATACGTTTTTAATTCTCCCAGGCTTTTAAATGTATTTTGAAACATATTATTTATTACATTTTAATTAAATACTTTATCTTGTTTTTGTAAACCACCCTGGAAGCTCTGCTGAAATGAAATATTATTTACTTTCAAATGAAACAAATACTTAAGCAGATGTTCACTGCCTTTCAAGCTTTGATCTGCTGATGAACGCAGATATATATCTATATCTATATATATAGCGCCAAGCTGCTTAGCTGCAAAATAGCTTTTGCATCCTATTAGAGCCAAATACGTGTTAACTTAACCCCTTTTTCTTATGGAGGGGTTCCTAACTGCTGCCACCTCTTTGCCTCACATATTAGCATAAGGAGCTGCTGGATCTGTGTCCTGCAACCATGCATGGTGAACCATCTGGTGAACCACTGAACTGCAGCCTTCTCCTTTAAGCCCCAGAATTGACTTCACACCTCCTGGCTGAGAATAAAGACTCCCTGTTCCAGCTGAGTCTTCCATGAACAACATGGACTCCCTGAGCTCTGGCAGCCTGGGTTATTTGATCCTGATTTGCTCCTACCTTGCCTTTGGATTCCTCCTCAATCCTATTGGCATCTGGATACAGTACTGTATCGGCTTACACCAGATTGCTGCCACTGGCCCAGACTGTAGATAGGTTAAAGTTTTCCAGTTATCCGGGCTGTTAGTTGGACATTGCTTTGGTTCTGATGCAGAAAACTGAATGTTCACGGTTTGTCTATTTTGTTCATGCAGTGGCTTTGAATCTTTTTGCATGCCAACACACACACACACACACACACACACACACACACACACACACACACATGTATTATGTATGTGAATGCATACACACAGAAAGTTTGGCTCATCTACTATATATTTTGGAAAGTTGTTTGCTATGCATTTGAATACCTCTTCAGAGACTGTAGCCAGATTTTGCATGATGGTTCCTGAGATCAAGGAGCAGGTTTTTGTCATTGTTTCAATGCAATTAGACATCCTTGAATCAAGATGGTAGATTGGATCTTTCAAAACTCCAGTGATTTTAACCACTGATTCAAAACTGCACTGGTGTTTTTTGGTTTCAGCATTCCCAAGCAGGGATCAAGGCAGCTAAGAATCAAGCATGTTCTATTGAATGTAGCATATTTATCTGTTTACACATCTCCTCATCAGTAAGACCAAAATCAGCAGCTGGAACTTCTGAGAGGCTGGGGAAAAGGACTCACCATCACTACCCGTCTCAGACTTCCTTTTTGCTGCTATCAGCCTCCTCTGGAGGAGAGATGTGGGAGTCTGGTGAGAAGAGCTTAACAAGTGGTAAGGCTTCTCCCACATTAAAGCATAGAGGGAGTTGTTCATTTTTATTCACCCACTGTTCCACATTTATCAGCAGACTGAGCCCAAGCACTTAAAACAGATTTCAGGACATACCCCAAGAAAGGTATATACACTAGTAACTTCTTTACCGTATTCAGAGATCTTTGTCTGAGTGTTTATTGTTGTTTTATTTTTATTTTTAATGCTATGTAATGCTTGCATATCATATGCTCTAAAGTAAACAAATATGTATTTCAATGCAACCATGTTGAACAGTTTAAAGATGGCAATGCATAGAAACCATGTGACAAAAAAGAAAAAGTGTTGGCAGTTTTAAGGCCCTTAAAAAAGCCGCATTGCTGTTCTTAGGACTGAAAATAATGTATGTGAATGAAAACAATATACTTGGAGCCCAAGCTAACTACTGTGAATGTACCCGCTCCCTATCCTGCCCCAGTGCCAATCTCTCTTCTTTGGCCTGGGCTCAGGTTAGCTGAGTAAACTGGAAACATCTTACACAATAATCCAGCTGCAGAAGATGGAACACAGTTAATGTAAATTGCTCAGCAGTAACTCTGTTATTAATAACTAGAAGCTTTGAACCTGGTGTTGTTTGGGAATTCTAGAAAAACACAACATTAGTGCAGTTTTGAAATCAGTGTTTAAAAATTGGTGCAGTTTTGAAAGTTTCTGTCCAACATCTTGACTCAAAATAGTGTTCAATTGTCCCTAAACATAGACAAAACCTGTTCCGAATCTTGCATAACATTGTGCAAAATCTGGTTATGATAACTTAGAAGGTGTCAAATGCATAGCAAACAAACAAGTTTCCAAAATATAGAGATGATGATGATGTGCACAAGTGCTTCAATTTATCCTGTAAATTTTTTTTATGTTTACTTTTTTCTTTGAACAATACACCCTAAGTTACATCAAAAACAGCTCTGAAATGTCCCTTTGCTTGTAGAATTAGTTGTGCTGCTCTTTAGATGTTAGCTAATATTAATTATACCAAAAGAGTGATCAGTAATCAGTCTGCCTTTCTCTTCCCACTTACTGGGGAGTAAGAAGCAATGAACTTAATGGGATTTGCTTCTGAGATGTACAGGATTCCACAGACAGTGCTATAAATATTACTGATGTCCGGTCAAAAGTCGAGGATTGTCCAAACATTCAGATGAAAACTAGTAGCCTATAATGAGCCATACGAGATGGTAATTAATCCCATGCAGCAGGTACTAGGTTTCTGGAAGGTTTCTGGAGCTTGGGAACTGTTGTTGTTTTGCTTGTGTAGCTACAAATAAATAAACCATACTTGCCGCCTGTACAGCCGTCTCCCATAACCGCTAGTCCCCACAATGTCATATTCTCAGCATACACTACCAACAGTTGCTTAACAGAATTTTTCAAGAATGCACAGCTCCTATTTAAGCACCAATAGAAAGGTCAGATTTTTTCCAAAAGTGCTGAGCATGCAGCAGCTTCTTTTATGCCAGCTATCTAGTTGCACTGCCTGATAAATGGCCCCTTCTCCCTGCTCGCTTATCGTATCAGGCATTTAGTGCTGCACTTAGTACCTGAAGGCACCAACGTCCATCATTCCTCCAGCTCTAATCCTTGTCTTTTTCTGAAGCCACAGCTTGCCTTTTGCCCTGCTTACCTGTTCTAGTTCTTTGCCAAACTATTGACTTATTTCTGTTGCTTGTTTTGCCTGCTCACCTGATTATGCAGGTCCATGAGTTCAGGGAGAGGCTATAGCAAACTGAGAGAAAATATGTTTTTTCATTCCTAAGGTCCCATGTTAAATCTTTGCATTTCCCAAGTTCAGGGCTCAATCCTTAAGGAATTTCAAAGTCAGGCTTCAACACGAAACCACCAAATTGCAATTCATCAAGAGGTTCAGTGCTATTACTTGTAGAATGAATGAATTTTTGATCACACGACACATGGGAATTGGATACCAGTGGCAGGATGTCTGTGTCATCAGCAGCTGTTAAGAACCACATAATTGTTATACTGTAGTGTACTTTTCTGCATTTTGTTTCTTTCTGATCCCACTGTTTATCAATCCCTCTGTCATGTGTGGGTGTGTACATCCACCTGCAACAGAAGATAACACTTATGGCATCTGATGCGGTGGAAGTCTGTGAAAGCTTATACCATGATAAATTTGTTATTCTTGTGTCACAAGACTCCTTGTTGTGTTTGATTTGATGAATCTGTCTGTGGCTCTTGGGAGCCTGACCCTTCTTCCATGCTTTAAAGGGGTCTACATAGGATTCAGAAGAAAGGTCTTGCAATCTTGTGTTTCAACAGCAGAATAATGTCGCAGGCCTGAACAGGTGCTTATCTGATTTCTGCAGCATTGCCTACTCTTGAATGCAAAATAACTGCTGGAGAATAAGGAGAAAAGTGACCATCACATGAAACTGGGGTGGCGGCTGCCCTGAGGAAGGAATGGGTCAGAATTTAGCCGATCACACCTGTGCAAATGTTCTAAAACAGAACTGTGGAAGGGAGAGGAGGGACAATAGGGCACACAGCAATATTGCATCATGCTTCACCACTGGGGTGGGTAGAATATAGTGGGATGTGCACCGATAGGTCAATAACACCAGCAGCGTGGAAAGTCAACTGCAATTCTGCCCATAACTCCCACTGGAAAAGCCATGATTGTGTAGCACTAGGAGACTTCTGCCTACACAGCACCCACAGTTATTACATTTAATAACAAAATGTGCGAGGAACTGAATTTTTCCAAGGGCTTGAAATAACCTGGAGGGAGGTGCCCAGCTGCTAGCTACAGTTTCTAGCCACAACTATACATTCAAGAGCAGCTGTGAATGGCATTAAAAATAAACCTGACAGGAGGAAATCAGCAGTTTGTTTCCCTAAAGGCCAGATGGGAGTGGGTAACATTGGTGCACCTATATTTATGGGGGGGTGGAGGGGGTTGTGTGCAGGTGATGTTTAAATTGAAAACTAGTTGCCAGCCTTCAGATTCCCCCTCCCTTTCTGTCTTGCTTTCTCTGGGTCAGGGAGATGCAAGGCTCCCTTGTCCACAGGTCTTTCTGATGCACAGAACATAATGGGAAGCAGCTGAAGCAGACATGGCTGAAACAAAGGCCGCGTACACATTCCTGTTGAGCCTGCCTCCTCCTTACCACCAAAACCCCTGGACTTATATTTACTACAGAACACTGAAATCATAGTCACTGTCCTTCCCCAACACTGTAATTTTCCTCGCAGACAGCCCTGTCAGATTTTAAGATTGGATGTAGTACTATTCTTAACTGCACTCTCTCCTTCCTCGCTGACCCACAGATCTGTGTGGCTGACAGGCTTCTAGCACACAAGGCCTGCCTAAAGAGGGGGGGGGGCACGTGCGGGCGACACATAATTTGGCAAAAGCGAGCTATCAACATTGCAAGGTTGTCCTTTGTGCCGCCAGAATTTGTGACGAGGTAATAAACATTTCTGATAAAACCTTTGCACCACAAAAAAGGGTTGTACCCTTTAGGGAAGCAGGCCTGTACAACAAACCAGTCCACATGCAATCCTGCAGCCATGTACGGTGGCTCACGAGGGCCAGCATAAACCTTCTGGTTAGGATGTCCACCTAGGTGAGTGAAAAGCATTGTCAGCTCAGTTGCAAACACGCTGGGTGGCCTTAGGAAAGACACTTTCTTGAAGTCTCGTTGCTCATAGAATCTGATCTGCCTTTCAGGATTGGTGCATGGAGCACCATAACCATGAACTGTATCTGGATGTGTTTGAACAAAGTAGTGTTTCTGAAGGATCAGTGGCCTAGCTCAATATAACACATCCTCTGATGGCATGGTAACCTCTCTCTAGAACCACAAAACCAAGCTTCTAACTCAGAGGGGTAATTGCTGTTCTAATTGCTTTGAAAACATTACTGCCCCGATGCCTTAGCTTCTAGGCATTTAGGTGGGTGGCCCTGAGTTCACCAAGTGTTAGTAATTATAAGGAAACAAATCTGCAAAAGGTCCAGTGGTCATTCCTGGTCTGCTTTATTCTCCTACCCATATCTTGACTTTACACAGATGGACTGCTACACAAGTTTTATTTATTCATAAAACTATTCCTATACCACCTTTCACTCCAGAGAGTACCAAAGTTGTTTACAACAAAAACAATAATAAATCACAAAACGTATTAATTAAGCATATCCATAAAAAAAATATCCTTGAAACAGTAGTGTGGAAGACAATAAACTAATGATTGTCCATGATGATAACCTATCAATATTAGCATCCATTTCAGTAATCAGGGTGCTAAAAACTGGCATTAACGGCCTTGGATATAAATTCCATATATCTCACACTCCCTCAGTGGTGTAGCGTGGGTTGTCAGCACCCGGGGCAAGGCAAGTAATTTGCACCCCCTAACCCGTGGATTTGCGCCCCCTAACTCTAACCCCCAGATGTTGCGCCCGGTGCGGCCGGCCCCCCCTGCACCCCCCACGCTACGCCACTGCACTCCCTTCAAACTCCATGATAGTAAACAACTTTTTCCTCTTCTAGGTTGTCAGATACTGAGAACAAGGAAGACAGGGAACAGAACCTGTCTGCTCCATTACATTTATTAATTGATATTCAACATATTGCCTTCAGCAGCCCTTTTATTCTTAAGACACACCGATAAAATTAATAATTGAAACTGAATATACAGGGATTACAATACGTTAGGATTAAGGAACTATTGCAGGCATTCAGGCATTTAGCATTCAGCCTGAAAAGAACTGCCCCGCGGCAGAGATTCACACCGACACTTGTCTGAAGAGCACAGGTGCAGCAGCTTTGTCCTTTTGTTTGAGAGGTGATGGTAGAGCTTCATGCTGCTCCATGCCAAACTGACTCTTCCTAAGGAAAGAGGGCATAGGAAAGTGAAAGCTAACTCCCTCTCCCTCTCCCCCCTCATCTGAGGGACCTCTAGACTAGTCGGGGGGGTGTGTGTGGATGCATCCTGTGTCATTGATGCAGTAATAGTGCATTACTGGTCCATATGCACATCATTCTGCTTCATTAGGTCTTCTGCAGTGCTTACCCACTGTTGCCATATTATTGCCACCTGGAGGGCCCTCGTCCACTATAGTGCAAACAAGTCCGTTCCCCACTTGCCGTAACATTTGTTCAGGAGGAAGCCATGGGACATGGGATTGGAAAGGAAAGAGTATGCCTGCCCTGAGGGGCAGCTGGAGTGGGCCTGAGTTACCTTTTGTTAGTTGTCCACTACAGACAAGTATTGTGGGATGGGATATATGGAATATGATTCCTGTGGGTTCCATGGCTATTTGAGATATAATAATAATAATAATAATAATAATAATAATAATAATAATAATAATAATAATAATTTATTATTTGTACCCCGCCCATCTGGTTGGGTTTCCCCAGCCACTCTGGGCGGCTACCAACAAAGATAAAAGATACACTGAAATGTCACATATTAAAAACTTCCCTGAACATGGATTTCAATAGGAATCTGGAATCTGTAAAGCAAAAATGAGATATATATATATATATTAGTAGTCCCTGGTCCTGGTCCTGGTCCTGGTCCTAGCAATTTCCTATGTGAAATCCCATTTTGTAACTGACAGTGGCCTCTTCTAGATGTGCACTCTAGGTTGTGTCTAATACATTTTCCAAAATACCTAAATCACAAAGAGACAGACTAGGCAGATCCACCTGTCGAAAATGTTATTCCATCAACTCTCTCTCTCTGTAAATGTATTACAAAGCTTGGTACGCTTGTGCCTTTGGCCACAGCTCTCCCACCCCACCCCACCGCCTTTGCTGTGTTAATTGAAAAGGTAAAGCCCTACAGGAAGAGATTTGTATCAGTCACTTATAAAACATCACAGACATTTAATGGTATGATACAGATGGCAGAATACTGGATGCTTGAAGTAGCACTGAATGTATTACCATGAGACGTAGATGCTGTTTGATGCACTTATAGAGCTCCATTGACTTTTTACAGTAATAAAGTAATTAAAAAGCCTTATCAGAAGCAAATATCCCCAGTTCCTTTGACTGATGATGGCATCAATGAGTTATGCTAAATTTATTATTTCAATTAAGCAGCAGCTGCTTTGTAATTCCTTAGCTTTCATATTTCTGTTGAGACAGCGTAACCCAAATACACTTATGAACTACTGTGTGCTGAAGGAGGATCTCTCTCTCTCTCTCTGTCTCTCTCTCTCTCTCTCTCTCTCTCTCTCTCTCTCTGTGTGTGTGTGTGTGTGTTGTAAATGTAATGTAGAATTTATGTCTGGTTTGTGAACTTCCTCTGATGCCTCCTGAAGTCAACCAGCATTTCTCATTCATTCATTTGAGCCACAATTCTAGTGACTTGCAGTTATCATTTGGGTTTGGGTACCACCAACAGGCTCCCATTGTAGTAAACCAGACTGCTTGCAGGCCAATGGATGGCTGCACTTCCACTTTTGTGCTTTGCCTGGTCTCACTGGTAGCTTGTTATAGGGGTAAAAAGAGTGAGAGGAAAGGAGGCAATCACCGTACATACATGTGTGAAAAATGCAATGTGAAAAGCTCCCCAGTGGCAAGTCCTTGTGCACACCAGTAGAAAAAAAATAGGACTTATCTGAAGTCAGATCACTGGTCTGTCTAGCGCACAGCTATCAACAGTAGGGCTGCCATACGTCTAGGATTACCAGGATTTAAAAGGTAGAATTGATGTCTGGGAAGAATTTCCAAAATGCGATTTTTATTTATTTATTTGTTTTACAAAAACAAGCTCAACAACTTTCGGGGTGTCCTGGTTTTTACTGTTTAAGATATGGCAACCCTAATCAACAGTTCTTACATTATGGGGACTGAACTAGAACATGTGGTCTAATATTCTGCCAAAGTCCTTAGTCTGGACAATCATAGCCCTGAGTAAGACTCCAATCCTATACACACCTGGACATAAGTCTTATTAAACTCCTTAATAAGAGCCAGTGTGGTGTAGTGGTTAAGAGCGGCGGACTTGTAATCTGGTGAACTGGGTTCACTTCCCCGCTCCTCCACATGCAGCTGCTGGGTGACCTTGGGCCAGTCACACTTCTCTGAAGTCTCTTAGTCCCACTCACCTCACAGAGTGTTTGTTGTGGGGAGGAAAGGAAAGGAGGTTGTTAGCCGCTTTGAGACTCCTTGGGGTAGTGATAAAGCGGGATATCAAATCCAAACTCCTCCTCCTCCTCCTCTTCTTCTTCTTGCTCCTTAAGACTTACCGGTATTTCTGAGTAGACATGCATAGGACTGCACTGTAAAACTGCAGCTCTCAACATATTATGATGGATTAAACCCCACTGGATTATCAGTTTTAATAAATTGTTCTGCTCTTCAAATAAATTCCATTTGTAAAACGAGTCCCCCACTGCAATGGGAAAGCACGCCTTGGTTTAAGAACACTTTTGTTTTGTTTAAGAACAGACTTCCACAATAGATTAAGTTCACAAACCAAGGTACCACTGTATGTATTTATATACACCTACACATTTACAGGCATTTGAATTGTGTGCCTCTGTACTAGACAATATACACTCATACAGTCAAGCTCAGATTCAGCAGAAAAACGCAAGGGGCCAATGAAATTAAGTGACATATATGTCATCATGCTACAGGCCATTAGCTACCATATTGGGCCGAATATAAGCCGCAGCCGAATATAAGCCTCACCTTTAAAATTGGAGGGGGGAGAGAAAAAAATAAAAAAAAAATACCAGAATATAAACCGCTTCATTCCTCACGGCTCCTGGCTGCATACTGAGTGGGAGGGGAGTTGTGTTGCATTGCCAGCGGCCTTCCCCCTTCCTCGCTCTTTCCCTTCCTGGCCTTGGGGGAGAGGACGAGGACTACGTACAGGGCGGGCGCCACTTTGCCATGTTCCTGGCTGCATACTGTAAGGTCAGGAATATAAGCCACACTTTAACTATTCACGGTCAGAATTTGGGGGGAAAGTGAGGCTTATATTCAGGCCAATACGGTAAATAAAAAACAGAAGTAAAATATTCCAGGGCATATGCCAACTGATTGTTGACTAATTCTTGCCACTTTTCATTATTTGCTTTTGGCCATTTGCTTATTCCAAGAAAACACTTTATTCATTTTACTCTGTTGAACAAAAAGCACCACAAAATCAAGGATGATGAAGGGCTAATAGAATAGCGGCAGAGAATCTGCTTTGCATACAGAAGAGCCAATAATAATAATAATAATAATAATAATAATAATAATTTATTTATACCCCGCCCATCTGGCTGAATTTCCCCAGCCACTCTGGGCAGCTTCCAATCAAGTGTTAAAAACAATGCAGCATTAAATATTAAAAACTTCCCTAAACAGGGCTGCCTTCAGATGTCTTTTAAAGATAAGATAGCTGCTTATTTCCTTCACATCTGAAGGGAGGGCGTTCCACAGGGCGGGCGCCACTACCGAGAAGGCCCTCTGTCTGGTTCCCTGTAACCTCACTTCTCGCAATGAGGGAACCGCCAGAAGGCCCTCAGCACTGTATCTCAGTGTCTGGGCTGGACGATGGGAGTGGAGACACTCCTTCAGGTATACAGGACCGAGGCCATTTAGGGCTTTAAAGGTCAGCACCAACACTTTGAATTGTGCTCGGAAACGTACTGGGAGCCAATGCAGATCTCTCAGGACCGGTGTTATGTGGTCCCGGCGGCCACTCCCAGTCACCAGTCTAGCTGCCGCATTCTGGATTAATTGCAGTTTCCGGGTCACCTTCAAAGGTAGCCCCACGTAGAGTGCATTGCAGTAGTCCAAGCGGGAGATAACTAGAGCATGCACCACTCTGGCCAGGTTCAATCTCCAGCATCTCTAGGTCAGTCTGTGCCTGAAACCCTGCAGAGCCAGTCCTTGTAGACAATACTGAGCTGTCTCAGTATCTTATGTCTGTCTCCGCTTCTTATGTAACTGAAACTTCCCATTGTCATGAGTTAAAACAAAGGAGATAGCAGTTTTCTAGATACAGCTGTAAGTCCTGCACCTTCCACCCGCTCTCCCTTCTGCATTTTAATGCTAAATATTCTTCATATCCCATGCACTCCAGCTGCTTGTGGTAACTCTGGGAAGGATGTGGTTGACCAAGAGTCATATTCTGCCTTTGCCCTCAAATGCTCAATTAATTTCCCTTCAACTTAAACACAAGGAATCATTTTCCACCTTCCACTCAGCATCTATTTTTAGTAAGCGGCATTTGCCTTCTGCTTAGTTACCAGTATTCCCTCCTAGTGCAAATCTGGCAATGATATCCAAGTAGTAGGCAAATGTTCTAATTAAATCTACAAGGAGAAAGAGGATATCTGAAAATCAGAAACTGGGTGCTAATTAAAGAAGGGAGGGGGAGTAAGCTACAAATTAATGTTAGAATGAAAGAACCTTCATTTCCCCTGCCCTACCATTTTTCATGTTTTACATTTCCCCCCAGCACATGCTCACTTCCTCTCTCATAATACTAGAACCTAGGACATCTAGTGAAGCAGAATAGTGGGAGATTCAGGGAAGGCAAGAGGAAATACTTCTTCACAAAGCACATAGTCAACACAAAACGTTTGGCCACCACTGAAACGGCCATGCATTTAAGATGGGTTTCAAAGGGCATTGCCCGTCATATTATAGGAAAAGGGTAATTCCACCCAGAATAATATCTTCCTTGCTAAGCAATAGTTATTTAATCAATCAGAAAAAACAATAACAAGTTAACAGGCAGTGAGTAAGTTCCACTGAAATTAATGGCATGTACAGCAGTTTGAGTAGAGATTTAGCAATCTGGATATTCTACATCAATGGATGTAAGCCTCATCTGATGACTTTCTTCCCACCTTAAGAAAGATACATCCTGTGACCTGTTTATAAAATATGCTGCTTCCATCAGGCCTCCATCCTCTCCCTCAGCTGTCACCTGGGGCAGCCATTCCACCAGACTGCCTCAGTGGGAGAGATGGGAAGCAGGGCTTATTCCATCAGCTTTGCCAAAAGACCAGCTCCATTAGCACCTCCTGCCCCTGAATTGTGCCGCCTGGTCATTGTCAGAATTTGTGCCGGAGTTTGATTTTTCCCTCTTCCTTCCCTGTCCTTTTTCCTTTATGGGCCTTCCCCCACCCCCATATTACCGGTATAAGCCTTTGGGCAGGGACTGTCTTTTTAAAAACTGATTGCATATACAAATGCTCTGAGTAAATAAAATAAAGGTGAAGTGTGATTAGGTACATTATTGTATGTGTGAACAACCCCTTTTGTACGTAAGCCTCAGAATAGCTAAATAAATGGCAGACTTTATACTATTCTAAATTAAGATGGTTAATACAAAACAGATTGACTAGATAGTTACATAAGAGCCACATCTTTGCATACATATGGTATATTTGAAAACACTGGTTTGCTGGGATAACATGAATGTAGATATTGGTGAGGGCATTAACAATGAAGAATTGGGTGAGAGAGGGGTTGGTTATCTTCTTCTACGCCCAGTGATTTTTCTCTGCATTTGCCGTCCTGAACAGTAGCTGTTGTGCCTTCAGATCCTAGTTTGGAGGAATAATTTAAACAGCTGGTGGGAAAGATTTTCAGGAAAGATTCAGGGAGGGGGAATATTTCACCCTCTCTGGCCTGCAGATTCTTGCCAGCAAATGCCTCTCTGCCCCCTCTTCTTATTAGCATTATGGAGGTTCACATAGAGGGGAGGGACCCTGTGTCTCTCTGGTAACATTTAATTCTGCTCTCAGAAACCATGAGAAACATTAAGTTTCGGCTAGCCAGAAGATCTGGCTGTGTAACCTTCAAAATCAAAGGACACCATGGTTTATTTTGGGTCGAATAAGGTGGTAAGGTGACTGCTTACAGGTAGGAAGATGATGTACAAAGAGTGATGAAGTGGGCTGAAATGATAATGATTTCTTAATCATTTATGGAGAAAGGGAAGAGATGAAAACGAAGCTGGGCTAATTAGGCTAGCGTGTGCTACTCAAATGTAATGGGACCGGCAAGTGTAAAAGACCAAGGTCAAAATGGAGATTCTTAAGTGATGAGACAGGAGCAAAGAGAACTCAAGATATGAGGGAAAGAGTCCCTTTGCACCTTAATTACACGAACTACTAAAGTACACACTCCAAAGTTAAGTTGGCTGCCTTTGTCCTTTTAGAAATAATAATTGTCTCCCCAACCCCCTCTGCATGGCAATTAGGCTTAGAAAAAACGGTTCTCTTTGTGTGAACTGAAGATTTTTTTCTAAGCATTGTTGCCATGCAGTGGGGCAAGGGGAAGTGAGAGAGAGGTAAGGTGTTTGCGAATGCAGAAAGAAAATGGGTGGTCCATTACCAACCCAGACCAAACCCCCTTTTGGTTTCTACCCTATCCACCATTGCCTTTGCCCCCCACCTACCCTGATATGCAATCTCCATGAAATTTCCCCTGTGGAAGTGCAACCCTCAATATAACATAACCTCTGCAGTAGGCTGATCAAGTTAGTTTCCTAAAATAGATTCACATTAGAATCAAATTAGACTCTTTTTTTTAAAGTGACTGTGTCACTCTTCTCAGACATCATTCTAGTTTTCTGAATGATTGGGCGCACACACTCAGACTTCCCGGTGTCACTTAGCCTATGACTCAAAAACTGGAATGCTAGTCAGCATAAAAGTATGGGGAGCAGGGATATGGAGCTTAAAAGTATTTGTGCAAATCCCCCATTGTGGCTGACTAGTATGGTAGGCATGACTTACAATGACTTGTAGCAGGGAGGGCTAACCTGTGTCTCCTCACTCTGAATTAGCTGGACTCTATCTCCCATCATATCTGACCATTGTCCATGCTGGCTGGTGCTGATGGGAGTTGGAGTCCAGCAACACCTGAAGGGCCACAAGCCTCTTCCCCCACCCGCTCCAGGAAGGCAAAATCCATCCATCCATGTCCCTCCCTCCCTCCCTCCCTTTCTCCCCGTGTGTGTGTGTGGTGCTTTTTTCTATAAAAATAGATGTCGGAACTCACCATGAAGTTGCTACAGAAAGTCACCGGGCAACTCTGGTCAGTCCTGAACAGATGCTGGCTTGACAACAACCACATTCACTGCCCGCGTAGGTGATAAAACCTGTGGCAAGCTGTCTCCCTAGCTGGTTTGGGGGGGTCACCCCTGGGTTTGGTGCAGGTCAAATAAATGCGTCTCCACCTCCCTAGTTCTCTTATATTCAGGTGGGTGGCGAGGGCAGTTCAGAAGGGCCCTCACGCAAACACACACGTGTGCAACAATAGAGGCCAGGCTGTAAGGCTTAAAGCCCACCATTGCTACACGGGAGATGGATTGAAGAAAAGGAATTACGAATTTGTTAAGTTGTGGGTGAATATATCAGACGACACAGCGATTCTTCAAACAGCTCTTGTTTATTCATAGGCCAGAACAGAACTGAACTGAAGGGTTCAGTCAGCCTGCTTATATAGAGCTCCAGTACAATGTAACTGTAACAATTTTCTAGAACTATCCAATCACTGAATGTCACTTTCGATCCCTTATTTGCATAACTATCTACAGTAGCCCCCTGCTGGCCCAGGGTGAGAATTTTAGTACATAACAGAATTTGCCCCACTCCATAGCTTAACCAATTGTGACTAGGAGCTAGGTGGAGTCATAGATTAAAAGAAAAAGAAGTGTAGACTCACACGCACTGACCAGCTTCTATTTTGAAGCTGAAGTGACTTGAAATATTTGCTTGGGGCTTCTCGGAAGTACGTATGGGCAAGAAGTGAGCGGGGAGAGCACTGGCCAACAATGGTGCTCACCTGAAAAAAAGCATAAATCCAGAAAGGCAGGACTCTTTAGCATGGTTTGAAATTATGTGATAGATTGCTATGATTGGAGCAATCATGCTGTCTTACTTATGTTAACTTGTGTAATTTTGTGTGTGTCATGGTTTCGACAATAAAAACGACTTGTTTGCTTGAAGCAGCATTCCTTGGTGTTTCACCTTGTTCAGTTCATGACTGAAATATACGCAGGCCACATCCATTTTTGAGAACTAACCCAAAGGAGGTATAGCCATTTTGTTTGACAGGTGTTTTTGTAATTCTTTTAAACGTCCCTACCTCTGAGCAAGAGTAGCAGAAGCTACTAAAGCTAAATCACTGTTGCTGCTGTTGGATTTTTAATTAGGAATTTAATGTGTGCGACTTAATTACCTCATGATCTTTATTACCACCTGCAGCCGTGCTTTCCCTCAGGCTGCCGTCTTGTGAGATTTCAGAAGCTGAGCAACGACAGGCCGAGCCACTACTTGAATCAAAGGCACTGAAGGAAAGCCTTAATGCTTCAAGAGGGGATTCAATAGGTGGCACGCTTCCCAGACATGATTATTTATATAATGCTATGAAGTGGCCTTTCACAGTGCTAGGATCTGCTTGGCTGCAGCAGGAGCCAATTTTGGGCGGATGAGATGGAAAGCTGAGATCTCAACCACTTGTGGCACTTCTCACAGGAGTTAGGGGGTTGAAGTCTGCAGACTGGGCCAAATTCCGCTGTAACCAATTCCAGTTCTTTTGGCCTAGTTAAAATTCTGCTCCATTTCCAGCTGGATTCCATTAGTATTCCCTGCTTCCCAACACTATTGTGCAACACAATGCCCAAGGTCTGTTTACACTGCAGAACTTGGCATTCTCCATACTGGCCCCAAGCACCTGGAATCAAGTTTAAAGTGTTCTGTGTCAGCAACACACTAAAATGGCGCTAACCTTTCCCAGACTTTCTCTCTACCAATATCGTTAACAGTAGGGGGTGTTAGCGAGGCTTCATTTTGTGTTACTTCATCAACTTAAGTATACAGAAGGAACACAAACAGGCAATCAAGCTCTAATTGAATCGTCGCAGAATGGCCCCATGCACCTTATTAATTATTATTATCAGGCAATTAAAAGAAGAATTCAAAGTGACTTACAAAGACAAAAAACAAGAGCAAAAACAACTTAAGATACAATGATATGCATAAAAGAGTGAATCCAATTTCACCCCACCCTACTAAAAATATGTGCATTAAACTTCAAAGGGCTGGATGAATAAAGATGTTTTTTACCATGAGCCTAAAAACAGATAGTGATGGCTTGAGGTATTCCTCACTAGGAAGAGCATTACACAAGTGGGGAGCCACCACAGAGAAGGCCCATTTGCTTTTCACCACCCTCTGCACCTCCTTCAGAGGGGGCACACAGAGAAGGGCCTCAGATGACAAAAACAGGATCTGGGTTAGTTCATGTGGGAAGAGGTGGTCCCCATCAATGCCAATTATGCTGCTCATTCCCCTCTGCTGCAGCCACTGAGCAGCAGGACCACAGTTGTGATGGCAAGCTTACCATTCCACAAAGCCCTGCCCGAGGGACGGGGGGTGGGGGTGTTCAGATTGTGCCGGACCGCTCTTCATATGAAGCTACCTTGTCAGACCATTTTATTTAATCCAGCCTAAAAAATGTAGGCTGCTTCCTTACCGCAAGGCCCCTCCAAGCAGTGTAAAACAAGCATACCATACAATAAAAATACATATATGGAGTTTGCCAGGCAGTCTCACAAGCAGACACTTTCCAGGCACAGACCTGCTTAGCTTCAGGAATAGAACTGTATCCATTGCTCGAACAGTATTCAGTGTGGCTGCTTTAAAATCTGTTTTCTTTCTATTAAAAAATATAATAGTATTACATGAATAGCTACTGGCAAGATAAGCCCATCTTAGTCAACAGATGGGGAAGATTCTCAGCAGCTTGCTGCCGCCACCCATTTTGCCTCATTCCAGAGAGACATTTTGCACTGCAAGATCTGAAGGCTCGAGGGAAGCAGTCTGTGGTTAACTAAACAGTCACGAGATGCACTCCCCACAATCCTCAGACACCTTTGGGGTCAAACAGAAGCAGCTAGGAAGCACATCCCACAGCTGCCTACTAACCACAATGTGCTTTCCTCCAGTCCAAGCAAAGCAAAAGAGCTAGGCAGGAAGTTGAAACCCCACCAAGAAGGCAACAACAATATGAGGCTGTGGTGGTGATGCAGACCTAGAAAGAATAGTAAGAAAAAAGGCTAGCGAGCATGTGACCCTCCAGATGCTGATAGACTACAATTCCCATCATCCCTGGGCCATTGGTTGCGGTTGTTGGGAGTTGGAGGCCTGCAAGCTCTCAAGGGCCACCAGTTCCCCACACCTGGAATGGAAGGAGGAGGTGTTGAATGGCAGGAGAGGAGATCATAGAATTGTAGAGTTGTAAGGGACCCAGAGGGTCACCTAGTCCAGTGATGTGCCCTTACTGTTGTTTGCAGGTCTGTTTGAAGGAGGGAAAATGGAAACCTACCAGTCATTGATAAGTTTGTACTCTACTCTTAATAGAAATAGTTTGATTTACGCTCATATTGCGAAATAAAAGTGGGCCTCATTAGCTAGCCCATCTCATCAACATGCAAGCTTGCATACACCATTACAGTAATGAGGACAATATCTTGTGGTCATTAAAATAGGGAGAATAAAATGCATTGCCTATGGATTTGTCCTGTCTTTAAAACAATTCTCAAACCCATCACATATTAGGTGAATAAACTGACTTAATGTTATCATCCACCAAAGCACTGTAACATACAGGAAGGGGGAATGTGTAAAGGGCAAGTAACGTTAATTATATCATTTAGCCACATATTGCATTTGTATGCAGTGCACTAGTCTATTTTAAATAAAGAGTAATTATTTATTACATGTTTATTCCATGTTTCCCCTAAGGAGCAGCATACATAGTCTCCCCTTTATTTATTCTTAAAACAATCCTAGGTCACTCAATGAATGAGCTTTCTGGTAGAGTGGGGCTTTGAACCCACATCTCCCTGGTCAATACTCTTCTGATAAGAGTGTGCATTCTGAATCAGTCTTCAAGGGCAGCTCCACAAACATCACATTACCGTAATCAAATTTCACATTACCGTAATCAAATATTGTGGTTAGGCCTGGCCTCTCCAAACAGGGCTGCAGTTGGCATACCAGCCAAAGCTGGTAAAATGGCTACCACTGCCAAATGGGCCTACCTAGATAGTGCCAGGTCCAGGAGAACTCCCAAACTGCGTATTTGGACTTTCAGTGTCACCATCTAAGAATATTTGTAAACCATGTTGCAGAGCAAGCGATCTCCCAAGCCTGGTTTGCATGGTTTGCTTGACCATAGCCAACTCATATTTACCTCCAAGCATCAGTTTAGAATTTCTGCAACTTTCCTGGGATGACAAAATGGAAAAAAGGTGGAGCTGAGTGTCATCAACAACCCCCTCCATGGTTTCATGTAGATGTTAAAAATATAGACCCTTGTGGAAACCCTGTGAAAGCGAGTGGCCATGGGGTGAATAAAAGGTTCCCCAGCACCGCCTTCTGAGAGAGGCCATCCAGGAAGGAATGGAAGCACCATAAAATGATGCCAGCTGAGTCCAGGTCCAGAATGATGTCCTAGTCAATGGTATCAAAAGCTGCTGAGACTTTCAGGAGAACAAAGACTAGCTGTCCGTCAATCTATCCTCCAGCATAAGTCATCCAAGGCTGGAAATTCAGGTAATATTTCTGCTGCTGTGCAGCATTTCCACATGGATGCAGCAATATGATTGGTTTATAAAGTCTGCACTGAAGATTACAGCAGAATTGTCAGTTGCAGAAGACAAAACAAAGGACTCCAATCCAGCAAATGTTAGTGATGACATAGGCACACTTGCTGGAGAATAAACTTTGTTTATTTTATTGGGGTGTACCAACAAAGGTCCGTATAGTTAAAGCTATGGTTTTCCCAGTAGTGATGTATGGAAGTGAGAGCTGGACCATAAAGAAGGCTGATTGCCGAAGAATTTATGCTTTTGAATTATGGTGCTGGAGGAAACTCTTGAGACGTTGGGAATGATTGAGGGCACAAGGAGAAGGGGACGACAGAGGACGAGATGGTTCGACAATGTTCTCGAAGCTACCAACATGAGTTTGATCAAGCTGTGGGAGGCAGTGGAAGACAGGAGTGCCTGGCGTGCTCTGGTCCATGGGGTCACAAAGAGTCGGACATGACTAAACGACTAAACAACAACAACTTCTGAGTAAGCATGCATAGGACTGGGCTTTGCTTTGTACCATTGCTTTCAGTGATTTCCCCTACACCCACCCCAATGAACCCTGTATTATTTCCGGAGGAAAATATTGAACTCTGCAGCATAAAAAAAAATGTTTTGAACTTTACTTGGCCTAGTAGCATTCAGACTTCAAAGTAGTACATCAGCCTGATGTACCTTGATTAATTTCTAATTGATTAATTGCAACACAGTTTAGGAGTTGTTCAAAATTAGATTCTATGGGTTGTATCCAACAAAGTCATTGCGCAAGTGGAGCATTTGCATCCACACAGTGGAATTTGTTCTCTCTCTCCTTCCCCGGAATGCCCCCTCAAATCTGTTCTGGAGGTTCCCCCAACCCTCCAGTTGTGTGTGCTGGGGATACACCAGGAGAAGAATACCAGTTGCTGGAAACCAAGGGAGGGGAAAGTGTTTTTGTGCTCATGTTCTGCTTCCATGTTTCCCATAGTCATCTGACTGGCCACTGTGATAAGAAGATGCTAGACTAGATGGGCTGGACTGATAAAGCATACAGTGGTACCTCTAGTTACAAACATAATTTGTTCCGGAGGTCCGTTCTTAACCTGAAACTGTTCTTAACTAGAGGCGTGCTTTCACTAATGGGGCCTCTTGCTGCTGTTGCGCCACCGGCACACAATTTCTGTTCTCATCCTGGGGCAAAGTTCTCAACTCGAGGTAACTCTTCCAGGTTTGTGGAGTTTGTAACCTGAAGCGTTTGTAACTCAAGGTACAATTTTTTTTGCTATGGTTCTTCCTCTGCAATTTACCAAAACAGTGCTACCTCCGTGGTTCACTTGCATCACCAATAGTTCTGTACAGAAGCATGAGTAGAGATGTTAACGGCAGCAACGTTAACTGACCTCTTTCCCTTTCCCCCACTGAACTGTTCAACTGTCTGAGGCTGGCAACACAGACTAAGAATGTTGTCTGGAGTTTTAGTGTAAGAGAGACCTACAGAAGTAGTGCCAGGGCTCTGGGACTGCGTCCAGTATTTGGGCATCCACCCAGATAAGAAGGAAAAGGTCTCAGCAGCAAGATCGCTCTTGGGTTTCTAGGGCAATGTTCCATCTGTGAACCTTGTGTAAACTCCTAGGGCCAGATTCGGTTAACTTGCTCTGTTAGTGAATACCCACACAAGGACTCTCACTAGTAGTGCAGTGGGTCAGGAGAATCCCCAGAACAGCAATGGGGGGGTGAGGAGCAGGAGGATCATTATGTCAGGCAAGTGGAAATGTTTGTGCTGACCAAACAATCACTAGGGCTACATTGAAGCCCACCCCTTGTGCTCTACACCTCTCAGGAAGGCCTGTAGCTCAGTGGCATGGCACATGCATTGCAATGCCAAGTACTACCTAGTAGGGCTGAATAAGATTCTTGTCTAAAGCTCCAAGGAGAAATGTGTCTTGACTTATTATTTTCACCCTGGCTTTCTGCCTACAGACACACAAGAGTAGCTTGCAAGGTGAAGAGAACAATGCCCTTCTCTTCTCTATGCTGTCATTGGCCACCAGTCTCCATTGCAGTCTATTGGTTTCCTTTCTTTTATCCAAGTTTGTTGCCTCTTCTGACTGGAACATCCAAACAGCCTCTTGGTCCTCTCCCTGTTTTCTAGTTTTTGATTTCTTTAGCTTGTTCCCAGAGAGCTATACCATGAGCCTTGAAAGTTTGAGACAAGAGGAAGTGCACATATAGGCACACAGAGATATGCCACCTTTGCACATGATTTGAAAAAGAGATGGAAGTATGGATGTAGCATTGTGGGAAGTGGACTGTCCTGAACCCATGTCTTACCTGGTGGCATGTTAGTATGTCAAGACCCCAGCCCAGGGTCAATCCATGCATCCAAAGTCCTGCAGAGATCCTGAAGCATCCAAACTGAGGTCCATCAACGTCGGCAGCTGAGCAAGCACAGCACCTCAGGTCTGCTGCGCTTCTATACCTTGCATGCTGATTGCAGCATCTGGGCTTGATGAGGCATGTGACCCTCACCTGTCCAAGCCTACTCCAGCTGAAGATTCATACCCCTCTTCCCAGAGCTAGTGAGCTGGGCAGCTGTGGGCCCTCACCTGCTTCAGCCTCCTAGAGCACCACACCTGCTGCTTCCCACGCCTCAGAGCCCATTGTGCCCTCTGGCTCTGGTGATGAGTCCTGCAGCTGTGGCTCCTGTGCACTGATCCCATCCCCTTCTTATGCTCCGTCATTCTGTGAGTACTTCCTACACCAACCTCTCCTTACCCACGCCCTGCTTGCCTCAGTGTGCCCCAGTCCGGGCTACACCTTCTTGCTGGGATCCTCTTCTTCCTTCCCATTGTCCTACCAGCGCATGACATGGATGCATAACATAGTGCCATTTCTTCACATATGAGTCTAATTGGGCATCTAGTTGACTGCAGAAAAACAACACACTGTTAGAGCGAAAAGACCCTTAGTGGAAATATTTGTATACTTTTGGGAATGATTCACACGGGTCAGAACTTTAATTCAAATGATTCGATCCTGTGCCCTCTTTTTATGTAATAGCTACCATCTTGCACCATGCAGCTGTCACATAGGTGTTTTTTTCTTTAGTAATGGCCTTAACTTTTATTCTTGCTTCTTTCACTGGAGCTTAAGCACTCTAGCAACTTAAGTTAACACCACAAGTTAAAATAATAACAGCTGTTGGCAGCAGCCTGACCTCCAAAAGGCTACAATCATTAACCATTTGGCTGCCAGCTACAATACCCAGCAAACCAAACAAGTAAAACTGCTGCCTCTGTGCATGAAGTTGCCCTGCCAGCTGCTGAACAAAGGTGTGTCAGCTAGTTATCCTTCCAAACCACTCCAAGAGGTCTGCTCAGTGTTCGAGACAATCCTGGCTGCAGCCCATTAAGGAAATGCCCCCTGGCAGTTTTATTTGGATTCTGCTTGGTTTTGATGAGGAACTGACATATTGTGGAGAACCTGGAGACCCTTTTCAGGTATGAAACTTAAACAGGCTTTGAGTCCCTCTCTCTGTCTCTTTCTCCACCCCCCCCTTTTATCTGAATGGTTAGTTGTTGTTAATACAAGAGAGGAAGAATAAGGAATTGTAAGGCAACATTCTGGTTAGTACAGATTTTACATCAGAATTATCAAGCAACTGAAGCAAGTATTGCTTTGAGCATCATGTGTAAAGATGCCACGCATCAATATAAATGCTGTTCAACTGTTTTCCTGTGAAGAGAAGCACCTAGAGGGTTAAGGTACTGGTAACTTATTTGCTTTCTGCATTTGTAGTGCTGTACCATAAAGAAGAGCTCCAGTCTCCTAGAAGGAAGCAGCATGACAACCCATAGGTCTTCATAAACATGTGATTGTTGGTATATATATATATATATATGCTTTCGTAGATTTTCACGGGTACAGGAATGCAGGTTTTGGTGTCCTCGGGTGTCTTCCCGTGTAAAAGTTGGGGTGTCTAGGCGACGTTTCGACGAGGTCTCACTCGTCATCTTCAGGCTGGTGCTTTCGGCTTCTTGTTACTGGAACAGAGCAGGATCTCAGTGTTTGAGTTCCTATAAATACTGTTGAGGGGGTGTGGTGTATAGCCTCCAATGTTCTGGGCAGAGAGGAAGTTCCCAGGCTAGTGTGCCTTTTCTTCTTTTGTTCCTTAATTACTTGAGGGATATCTTGAGTGATTTCTTGAGTGATATCCTGAGTACCACTTAGGTGGGTCATTAGGTGTGGATTAGTTGCTAAAGTCTTTGTGTCTTGACCTCTTGAACTTTGTGAAGAGTTTTTCTGAGAAGATGGCTGTACTGCACTTAGTTGTGCTCTGGCTTGGCTTCGTGTATAGGGGCGAGCTGTGGTTTTGTGGCCTGTGTCAGCCAGATCTGTGTAGGGATTGCAGGGGGGTGCAGCATCCGGAGGTGCCACCATGGTTTGGCTACTGGATGGTGTCTGTAATTTATCTGTGGAGAGGGTCTGGGTTTGGGTCTGGTGTGGTTGATTGGTGATAGCGTTCTGTGTGCCTCTGGATCTGGTGTCAGTTTTTGTGGGGAGGGCTAATTTCCAGATGTCTGGCAAGCGGGATGTGTCGTCACGCTTGTTCATGTTGTGAGGGTGTTTCTCTATCTCGATGGCTTCCATGATTATTCTCTTGTGGTGATGTTCCATGTTAAAGAGCAATTTGGAATCTGCAAAATTAATTTCGTGTCCTGTTTCTTTCATGTGTTGGAAAAGAGAGGAAGTTTTTTCTTCTTTTTTGACGGCATTCTTGTGTTCTGCGATACGTGCATTTATTCGTCTGTTTGTTTGTCCAATGTACGTGGCTGGGCAGACTTTGCAGGGTATTTCATAGACCCCTTGGTTTTCCAACTGGATTTTATCCTTGGGGTTTCTGAGGATATTGGCTATTTTTTGGTTGGTGCAAAAGGCTGTTTTGATATTGTGTTTATGGAGGATTTTGCTAATTTTATCTGTAGTGCCCTTGATATAAGGAAGGAGGGCCATGCCATTGTTTTCTTCTGTGTCTTGGTTTTTGGGGGGTGTTTCTTTTTGGATTAGCTTCGTAACCCTGTTTTGCTGGTATCCATTGGCAATTAACACATTTGAGAGATTCTGTAACTCAGTTGTCAAGTGGTCTTTGTCAGCCAGGCGTTTGGTTCTGGAGATGAGAGTCTTGGCTACGGAGTTTATTTGTGCAGGGTGGTGGTGTGATTGTGCATGTAAGTAGCGGTTGGTGTGTGTTTTTTTCCGGTAGATAGTGTGTCCTAGGGACTTTAGCAACTAATCCACACCTAATGACCCACCTAAGTGGTACTCAGGATATCACTCAAGAAATCACTCAAGATATCCCTCAAGTAATTAAGGAACAAAAGAAGAAAAGGCACACTAGCCTGGGAACTTCCTCTCTGCCCAGAACATTGGAGGCTATACACCACACCCCCTCAACAGTATTTATAGGAACTCAAACACTGAGATCCTGCTCTGTTCCAGTAACAAGAAGCCGAAAGCACCAGCCTGAAGATGACGAGTGAGACCTCGTCGAAACGTCGCCTAGACACCCCAACTTTTACACGGGAAGACACCCGAGGACACCAAAACCTGCATATATATATATATATATATATATATATATATATATATATATATATATATATATTCCTATTGAAAAGCACATTAGAAGAGTCCTGCTGTTTCTAACAGTAGGGGCAGAACAAAGTGATCACGGCTAGTATTCTACCTGCTTTGTGCATTCATATTTTAAGTCAGATCAGAAATGCTAAATGCACTGTTTATAAGGCCATTTCATAAGCTACATGGATGCAACCTATCATGCTTGTCCGTACTAGGGAGCTGCAGTTCAAATTCCCTAATGGTAATTTTTTTTGAATTATGGTGCTGGAGGAGACTCTTGAGAGTCCCATGGACTGCAAGAAGATCAAACCTATCCATTCTGAAGGAAATCAGCCCTGAGTGCTCACTGGAAGGACAGATCCTGAAGCTGAGACTCCAATACTTTGGCCACCTCATGAGAAGAGAAGACTCCCTGGAAAAGACCCTGATGTTGGGAAAGATGGAGGGCACAAGGAGAAGGGGACGACAGAGGTCGAGATGGTTGGTTAGTGTTCTTGAAACTACAAACATGAATTTGACCAAACTGCGGGAGGCAGTGGAAGACAGGAGTGCCTGGCGTGCTCTGGTCCATGGAGTCACGAAGAGTCGGACACGACTAAACGACTAAACAACAAGAACAGTGGTCATGTTCCTCCTGGATGATTGATTTCTAGAGGGTAGCCATGTCTCATGCTTTCACTACAATACGTAGTCTGAGTTCTGTAACACCTTAAATACTAACACAAGTATTATGACATAAGCCCCTGGAGGAGAAGGCTATCGGTGGCTGCAAGCCACAGTGGTCATGCCCTGCCTTCGTGGTCGGAGGCAGTATGCATCTGAACACCAGTTGCTGGAAACTGCAGGAGCAGACAGTGATGTTGTGGTTCAGCTCCAGCTTGCAGGCTTTTCACAGGCATCTGGTGGCCACTGTGAAAACAGAATGCTGGACTACATAGGCCATTGGCCTGATCCAGCAGGGCTGTTTTAAAATCTTTTGTGAACCTCATCAGAAGCATGGTCTCTAGTCCACAAAGGATCATGCAGGAGGAATTTGATAGCTTTTAATTTAAGGTGTGCTTCAGGATGTTTTGCTGAACGATCCACATGCTTGCAAACTTTCTCATTGAACCATTCATTGCAAAGAGGCAGGTTAGGAACAGAGAAGAAGGAAGGCAAAGTTCGCCTTCCTTCCTCCCTCCCTCCCTCCCTCCCTCCCTCCCTTCTGTTCTAAAGGTTAATGGGCATGCCATAACCTCTTTACTGCACCATGCATGATTCAGTCGCAGCTGCAGCTGGGATTGTTGCTGGAGAGTAATGCGACTTCCTCCACCTGGTTTCCTGCCATCAAGCTCTCTCTCTGGCTCACAGATGAGAATCGCTTCCTTTCCCTGTGCTCTGGCCAGAGAGGCAAAGTGGACGAGACCATGGTGACACATTTGTGGCTCTGTAGCTAGGGACGAAAGCACAACTGCTCCTGAATCTGCATACCTTCATTCAGCGCATCCAGACAGGTTGCGCAGAACAAGTAGGATGGGTGGAAGACAAGCATGACATCACTAGAAGCTTATACAGATAAAAGAATCCATTAGTGAAGCTAATAAAGAGCAACAGCTGTGGCTGTGGCTGGGGGTGTGAGTAACAGATGTCATTCATCCTCTCTCAAAATAGTAACACACACTTTCCCTACATTATCTGGAAAGAAAGAAACATTTGTCAACTAGGGCAGATTTCAGAAGAGGAAACTCTTTTTTGAGGCGTTACCCACAATTCCTCAGCTAGAAAACAATTTGGACATGCTGACCCAAATAAAAATTCCTCAAACAAAGTCCAAGGGCAGTTAACCACAGTTTAGGTCTGTGGTGTCTGTGAAACTGGTGCAAAGCACGTAAATATTGCTTAGATAGAGACCGTTATCTTCTACAAAGTTTCCACCGGCTCTAGAACTGACAGGTTTTTGTACTAGCCTCAAAATATTTCTAACCAAGCTCAGGTGAGCTTTAACTTTAAACTAACTTCTTTTGATGTAGACATTTGTACTGTGAAGTACAAAAAATAATGTATTTTGTTAATTGAAGGGCAAGATATATATCAATAAATAAAATCAATATGTTGAGACTTTTTGTCAGTTTTTTTGTTTACTGGCCGTGTGAAGCTTAATAATAGCCAGCCATTTTCTATATTTAAGCCTCACACACAAATAAGGCAAATAACATGTTAATATGAAATTGTTTTGGTGGTTATAGAAGCGGCAGTAGTTGAGGTCAGCAAAAAGCTTTAAGGGAAATGATAACATGTCACACCTGCTGGATCACAGGCACATTTACGGTAAGTTGCAATTTGTATGTCTCAAATTATTCAAACAAGGAGCCATCGTTCAATAAATTCATAATCATAAAACATACATAAGACATACCAGAATCGGGGCACTAGATGCAATACATGAATACACATCTGATTGGATTACTGTTCACAAAGAGCAAAGGGTAGTGGATCAGAATACAAATCTGGAACGGGTGGAGATTTAGGGCTCATCCAGATTTCCTTTTGTGCTGTGTTTCTAGGCCCAGGACAATGCTTTACATCTAGATGTCCAATCACTTTTCTTTTGCCCTGGTGCTTTCCCCGCAAAATACCATCTATGTACTGCTGAATCAGAGCAAACAACAATCTGCAGAAAACCCAAATTGCTGTTTGTTCTGATTCAGTGCCAGGGCAAAATAAAAATAAAGGGTGCTTGGACACGACTCTTTAAAGCACAGACCTGTGCCTAGAAAGCGCAGGGGAAAAGGTGAGTGTGGATATTAGCCCTTAGAGTAAATACCTTATAGGTTTGGTTGCACATGACCATATAGACCAGGGGTCTGCAACCCGCGGCTCCGGAGCCGCATGTGGCTCTTTTACACCTTTGCCGCGGCTCCGGAGCGGATACTAGCGAGGGGAGGAGGCACATTGTGCGCCCCGACACTCCCCACTGTGGCGGGCGCTGTACTGGCTGTGACGTTGCATGGGGGCAGTGCGTGCGTTAGTCACGCACCGCCCCGACGTCACCTTCCCGCCCGCCCACCCGCCTGCCCGCCCGCCCACTACATTGTAAGGGGCATGTACGCTGGTCACTGTTTTGAAGGGGAGTGAAGAACACACACACACGAAAAGGTAACTTGTTAATGTAACGTTAATTTCTACGAGGAGGAGTAATTCTGAGGGGTCAAACAAAGAAATAATAAAAAGTGACAAAAAGGTTATTTTTATAATGACGAGTTTTGCGGCTCCCAGTTTTTTTTTCCTTTGGGAATGGGTCCAAGTGGCTCTTTTTGTCTTAAAGGTTGCAGACCCCTGATATAGACAGATGGATGCAGAGATGTCACTGGTCAATCCACTGTGCGGCTCTTAATGGCCATTCCAGTTGGATGCCGAAACAATATGAAGAAATAATTGGTAGAGTTTTTTTGTTAATAATTTATTGTGTGACTTTATCTCATTTTAAAATGGTCACTGCATGCTGACTTGAGGGAACTTGTGCTGAAGGTGGCTTATAAATAGTGTAAGTAAGTTTCCACAGTGCATCACTGCCATCCTGTGCCATCTCAGCTAGTACCTCTTCTCTGGAGGATTAAGTGCTGGGTGAGCCCGGCATTTAGAGGTATCTCTCTTTTCAGGAAATGCATAGCATAGTGAGAACAAATGGGAAGAGGGTTATCCGCTGCTCCACTGTTTCCAATTCCAATTCAGACAGGCAGTCTGGACACACACACACAAACACAGACAGACAGAGTTATCAATGGTATCAAAAGCTTCTAAGAGCTCTAGGACAGGAGGTACCACTTTTCGGGAGGGTGAGGTGGTAGGCATTGTGGAGGGCACCCAACGAGTTTTTGTATACATCAGTTGAAGCACCAGGTACATACGAAGGCCAAATAATTATGACTCACAGGTCGTAGCTCCTTTCAGATAATCATTTTTGTAAACATTCTTACTTTGGCCCCAAAGATGTCACAGAAACTGCATCATTGGGACCATCAAACACACACACACACACTTGGTTGAAAGGAAGAAATGGCTGGTGGCTATCAATATCAAACTGATATTAAATACAGAAGACAAGACACACACACATTCGAGATAAAAACAATCATAGAAGCAGACAAAAGCAAAAATTCACATACAACACAATTTCTATGTGTAACAAGCCTTACAGAAAAGGTGTTCACAAACCTAAGAAAGACCAGCACACAGAGCAGCCCACTCCACATATTTAAAACCTTCACATTCTTAGGGAATGAAAGAACTCAAGGTATGCAAATTTGACTCAACTCCTCACCTCCCACACACATCTGGCAGAACAGGATGCTGGACCAGATGGGTCCTTAGTCTGTGTTCATACATGAAAAGTAGCAATAGCAGCCTTTAATGCATGACAATGTAAATATTAATACACAATAACAACACAAAACGTTACAAGTTTGACTGCCTTGATTATTGTGAATGGGTCTGCCACTATGCTTTTGCATACTCTGGAACCTGATGAATGAATGATCAGGGGCTTAAACCAAAAGGACTTAAATACTCTCTAGCCTTTGGAATGTCTCAGCCTTCAGCTGGTGGGTGAGACAAGCAGACACTAAGTGTGCTATAAATTTAGGAGCTGTCTTGCTATGGGCTTCAGGGTAAGCTGTGTAAGCAGGCCATCCTTGGAACTTCCTGCTGCTTGATGAACTGGGATGAGATAGACATATGTCCTTTGGTAACAGTATATTTCATGACTCCTGCACATGGAAATTGAAACTATTTCACTGAACTAGGAATAACCTTTTTACCATAGCTTCTTTCCCCCAGATATAATACGTGTTTTATCTATCAAGAACATGGGTCTCTGAGGAATAAAATGTGCAGACTCAATCTGTTCAGCAGACCTCCTACATCCAAGATCTGTGGGTGGGTGGCAAGCTAGCTCTGGACAAAGGTTGCAGGGAAATAGTGTGTGTGTGTGTGTGTGTGTGTGTGTGTGTGTGCGCAGAAGTCTGTAAATAGTATTTGGCCAGTTCACAATGTGAACTTAATTCTAAGCTATTCAAAATCATTGATGACCAGGACATTTTTATTTTATAATTTGAGCAGATTGTAGTAAAACCTACCCATAAAATCCTGGAAACTGTATTCAGCAGTCCTTGAGGGGTTCAAGATATCATAAAGAGATCTTAGGGGTTTGATGACATATAAAAATTTATCACGCAAAATGAGGTTCCATGTGCTGGGTAGTGCTTCTGCTAAGCTGCATCTCTTATACTTTTGGGGTGACCAGTAGATTTTTTTATCAAATAAATCTGATTGACCGACACATTGTGAAGCCCGGCAGGTTCCCATAACAGTATGACTGATCTGAAGACATAGATTGTCACCTGTCTTCCCCATGACAACCTCAGATTACTAGTCATACTATGGCTGCCTGCCTGGTTCCACCTAATGCCACCCATCATTCTGGAATATTCTTCTTCCTTTTCACAGGCCTTGGGTGGTAAGCCTGCCCTTGCTTTCAAGGAGCCACCTGACCTCAACTACAATGGATCATCTAATGGAGATACAAAACCTGCTGCTAATGCAACCACTCCATCTGCTCAAGCGACCCTATGATGAGACCAACCAGCCCCAGCTATTCTTTTAAGCCTTCACTTACCTGCACATCTTCTAAGGTGATACATTCCATCATCGGCAAGCAATGCCCTTTTATCATTAGCATGGGTCAAATTGGTCAGTATCTACAGAAGACAATGAATGCAACTGAAGCTGGACATTACAATGATAAGTCTCAGAAACCATTCTAGGAGCATTTGCTGTAGATGTGAAAACTCAGGATGCTCCAACAAAAAAAAAAAATCAAAAGTGGGACTATGCTGGCTGTGACAGACAGGAGTTGTAGCTCAAAACATCTGGAGGGCACCAGGTTGGGAAAGGGTTGGTTTACGCTGTTGATCTTGCTATGTCCCTGTTAATCTCCCCTGGCTGCTTATTAGTCCTGTAACAGGTGACAGTTAGCTTGACTGGATCTTGCATTTGTTTGTTTGGATTCCGTATTCATGTGTGCTCTGCATGGTATTGTGATACACCTACTGTTGTACCTTTGCATTTCTCATGACATTTTGGAGTCACTTTGTGCTAAAAAATATTATCCTCGATACTCAAGATACAAACACACATGCACATACTTAGATGACTCTTTCATGCATTTGGCAAAATGATCTTCCACTCCCCCAGTCTATGCCACCATAAATGTTTAAATATTTAAGCTGCCCCAAGTCTTTGTTGTTTTTACACACTGAACTTTTATTGCTTTTTAAATGTCTTTAACATGATGGTGAAACACACACACACACACACACACACACACACACACACGTGGGGAGAAATCAGTTTTGGATATTTACCAATAGTAGTGCTAACAATAGAAATGTTAACATTTTTTTCTGATTTAGAGTGCCAGCAAGTGGTACTGCCCCATGTTTTAAAAAGATGCTTTGGAGTTGGACTAAACTGTCAGCTTTAGCAAACTGATTTGAATTCCCTGCATTGTGGCAAATTTGTCCACACCTATATAGAGAAGGACTCAGTGTTTATAGCTTGAGCTTAAACACAGACCCCTATATTTATGTAGATCTCACAACTGAAACATTGAACTTTTCAGGCTGGGCTAACGCCACACACATATGGCTGGGTGGTTATTACAACATATTCCCATCTGGTTGCTTCCTTCTTGTTGGGCAAGGAATAACAGGCAAGATGGAGGATCAGGATATCAAATATGACAAATCCTCAAAGCCTGAGGACAGAGAACCACCTAATAGCAGACTGCATCAGTGGGAGGGTAGCTATTATTTTTGTGTCTGATTTTTTTTTTTTTTTTAATCATTCTGATTAATCTAGACACACTCTGCTTTCATTGACATGAAAGTGAGCAAACAGATACTGGCTCATGAAGTCTATTCTCCTGCCAGTGCAGGACGCTCTCTTCCGCTGCAGTCTTTTTGTTTGTTCTCAGAGGCCACAAGATTTGGTCCACTCGCCTTGGTAGGCAGGGGCCTGACACTGTCGTCAGCAGCCTGACATTCTCCAGAAGCCCCCACAGGGCCCAGCTCTGCTTCTGTGATAAACATCTGAAGGGACATTCTCTCCCTCCGATCCCACACAAGTCGAAGAGGGTGTTGTGGTTAATGTCTCACGAGAGACATGCAGTGTCCCACGGGATCAAGGCTTCCATGTGGTCACCACACTTCCTTTCCCTCTTGGCTCATCCACATGTGCTTTCCAATGGATCAGACTGCATACATCATCCCAGGCTTGGCTATGAACAGAAACTCCAGCTGCCAGAGGGGGTTCTTTTTTGGGGTGGGGTGGATGCAATATGAATCAATATTGTTAGTATTTCCTAAAATGTTGATATCATTGTTTCATGATGGAAAATGATTTCTTCCTTAACATTCCAAAGTAGCATACATATTGGCCTGAATATAAGCCACACTCCCCCCCCCCCCCAAATTCTGAGGATGAAAAGTTAAAGTGCAGCTTATATTCACTACCTTACGCTGCCGGCAAAGCAGCGCAGCTCCCCACTCCCAGGAAGCAGCCTGGGAGCACAGGGCAACAGCCCGCAGCCCGCCTGCTGCTCCCAAACCTTCCCTGAGCTTCCGGAAAGAAGGGGGAAGTGGGGAAGGCTGCCAGCAAAACGGTGCGGCTCCCCACCAGGAAGCAGCCCGGGTATTGTATTTTTTCTCCCCCCCCCCCTCAATTTTAAAGTTGTGGCTTATTTGCAGGTGCGGCTTATATTTGAACCAATACGGTAGTTTGGATACAGCAGTACAGTGGCCCGATTCCAATTATAGGAAATCCAGCCATCAGTTTTCTTTCACTTGACATAGACTCCTGTGCACCTGTTTTTTCCAACCCTTTGCTGTGTGTGAGTTTTGACACAATGGAAGTGGTATGATTTGGTCCAGAGCTGTTGGGAGCTTATACTAAGAAGTTTTGTTTCTGTTTGCTGCCAAGCCCTGTAGGGGGCTACTGAATTGCAGCATCTGCAGAGGCCCAACATCCTCAGGCCATGGCTTGATCATACCCTCCTGGGCTGGTCACTGGATCCACTTGGACAGGTAGGACTATAAGAGGGATTCTTGTTCCTCTTAAGCAAAACAACAAGGTCTCCCTGAGCTCTGGTGTGGGCCTGGCTTGTTTCTTAATCCCGTCTCCTGCTTTGTCCTTTGGTCCTTACTTTTGGCTTGCTCTAGCCTCCTTATTTGGACTTGCCCTTCAGCCTAGGCTTCACCTAAGACTGCTGCCCATGGCCCAGCCCTAATATGCAGCAGAAGTAGCAGCTCTGTGAACAGAATGTACAGACCTGCTTTGTCTTTTTCTTTTGCTGCCCACACTGGGCTCTGAATACTCAAAAGTCCTGGGAAGAGGAAGGAAGTAAATGTGCTTCTCCATCACCCAGACACCTGGCTTTCCCTGGGGATTCCTCACTCTGCCTGCTCTGAGCCTGGGGCAAAGGACCGGAACAATTTTGGCCCACATATTAAATGTACCTTGAAATCAAAGCAGAACTGGAAATGTAATATACTTATGGGTCTCAGCCTGAAAACAGGTCCTGAAGAATACAGAGCTGGAGGCCTCCGGTTCAGACCTTGCTTCAGCCTGTGGCTTGACCCAAATTATTCTGTCTCAGGGATGGGGAATGTTTTCAGCTGAAAGGCTGCACTTCCTCGTGGGCAACATTCCAGGAGTCACGTGGCCATGGTGGTGGGACCAAAGGTGAGAGTGGGAGGGTCAATGGATGTGACTCTTGCCTTTGTACAATAGGCTTCACCCCACACCCATGCCTCCATCCTTCAGCAAGGATAGGCATTGTCACAGCCTAAGGACACATTCCACCTAGGCAGAAGCACTCAAGGAGGGAGGCAGGCAGAGCTAGTGAAGCTGTGTGTGACCTAGAGAGGGTATGTGGTCTGGAAAAAGGCCCAAGGGCCAGACAGGGAGGCCTGGAGGCCACATTCAGCACCTCCAAGGCTGAGGATCCACACCCAATATAAAGGTTACATGTTATGAGCAAGAATAACACCCACAAGCTGTGCAAGTGCCAACACTTCAGTCCAAAGCCTGAACGCTGCTATTGAAAAAGGATAACAGAAGACTACATGACCTGCTGCGTCAGCTGCACCCATCCCAGAAGCAAAATGGTGAATCTGTAAGAGCTTGTCTCTTCAGATTGCTGAAGTGAAAATGTGTGCCATGTCGATTCACCTTTGTAACTCAAAATGTTTTTGAAATGGCCACTGAATTAGAAATGGGTCTCCTTCTTAATGTGAATGCAGGAATGAGGTCATGTCCAAAGTGGCCATGCCCTGGCTTTGCTAATGTGAATTACAACCACAACTACTTGGTTGAAACTTGGGATAGTTTGCACCAGGGTTGGGGGGGGGGCTTTAAAAAATAAAATCTTCTTCCTTAAATAGGTTATTACATTTCGAAAACTCTATCAGAAAGAACTGCACGGTTGTCCAGAATTTACAAAGAACTTTGTAGTTACAAAAATCTGCTTTGCAAAAAAGTGGGGCAAACCTGGTACTTGATTGTTCAATAGCATCAAGCAAAATAAGATAAGATAAGATAAGATAAGATGATAAGATAAGATGATAAGATAAATTTATTGTCATTGTCCGTATATACACAGTATACACAACAACGAAAATCAAACACCCAAAGGCCGGGTTCACAAATGGATGATGGGAGCAGATAAAATGGGAGGGGGCACAGGGAGAGGCTGACAGATGGGAACAGCAATGGGTGGATGTCCACTTCTACACATTTTGATGCAGACCTTGCTAAATTTTCCTAGAACCATATTCCTCTCTTTTAAGCGGCACAACATGATCACAGCAAATACTGTTTTATATGCCCACCATCTCCCAGGTATTTTCTGTATTGCAGGTCAGCTTAGTCAAGGCAACTACCCCACAGGCATGTGAGGGTGATCTGGTTGTGACATCTCTCATCCCATTGATGGCCAGGGTTGATTCAGTTGTTCTGACTGGCTAGACCAGGTGTCCCCCTCCTTTCCTCCCTGATCCACATGTATCTCCCCAAACTGACCCACAGTAAAACTCCAGTTGTAGAAAAGCCCTTAAATGAGCAGAAGATCCTGCTTGTGACTAGGCCTATTCTACCGCAATTTGGTTCTCAGCTTCCCCCGCTAATCTTGGTGGTCATCGTTTCTCTGAAATTAATAAGCACACTGAGCTGCACAGACAGACTAATTACTGTCATTTGCAATTAAGTTGTTATTCATCACTAATGGATGACTATAATTGGGTTCTAACTCTTACGAGCTATTTTGGTAACCACATCTCTGTCCGAGAAACACGTCTGAAAGTGAATTTCGAGTAGGGAATGAAATTTTACATCCAGGTCTCTCGCTCATTGCTTGCTTCTGGTAGTTTTATGGCTGGATTTCAGAGCCATTAGCCATGAAAGTTATTGTCTCACACACGCAGAAGGGCAGGATGAACCAGTGGAGGAGCTTCTCTCACCCAAGGGTTTCCTGCTGGCTGTGCCAATATTCCATTGAGCCTTAAAGTGTTGGGCTAGTAAGTGGGAACTGCCAGCCAGGCCTGTATGGTTGGATGAGGCAGGTGGCTGTTAACCTTCTGCTGGCTGCTCTGGACAGCAGCAAGATAGGCTCCAGGCTGGGGGGGGGGGAGGGGGCAAGATGTAGTTGCTGTGCTCTGTCACCATGTCAACCCCTCAGAATTTGAATTATTTGGGGGGGGGGAGAGACGTAGAAGAGCCCTGAATAGGAATACAGAAAGCTGTCTTACACTGAGTCACAACACTGATCCATATTGCTTAATATTGTCTATACTGACTGACAGGGACTCTCCAGGGTTTCAGGCAGGATTCTCTCTCAGCCCTACTTGGACATACCAGGGACTGGACTTGGGGACTTTCTGTATGCATGCAGATGCTCTTCCACTGAACTATGGCCCTTCCCTATAATAAAATAAAAACTACAAACCCCAACCTGATCTGAGGGCTGGCCCATGTTATTTTGCTACCTAAGGCAAAAGACATCCACCCCAATTCCATTTGCAGAAGTTGTCTATACTGGTAGTTGAATCTTACTTCAACACAGGCAATGGACGTCCTCCAGCACACCTGAGGGATGCACAGGGGCTACAACAGCTTAGACTCCCTTGTCAGGCCATAGGCTAGGTTCTCATGGCCTCCATGATAACATTGGTCTCTCCCAAGTTACATCTGGCCCTGCACATTTGGCAAGTTATACGCTCGACTTAGTGTTCTATGCTGGATAGGACAATAGTGATAGGTGGGTGGCAGAATCACTATTGCTCCTTTGACCTAGGCAGATGGCTACCTACTTCTATCTAGGCTTCCAGGGACTTCTGACCTCTCAAGAATTAGACCAGTCAGGATGGGCACAGAGGCTGATGGATTCCCAGAGAGTGCTCATGGCCCTTGAAGATTTTCTAGTTTGGCATTGTTAGATGTCCTGTCAAAACTCTGACTGATCCCTGGAATGAAGAAATATCCCAGGTGACTGGCACAGGGCTCAAAGATGCTGTTCATGACAAGATCTTGGCCTGGAGTTCTGGAATACTAGAAAGCTTAAGGCAATGGCTAGAGTATAAATAGGGGAAGACCTGCAGGGAGTACAACTGATTATAGTGCAGAGTTCATTTTAAGGCCTATGCTGTGGGAGAACCTTCTCTGGGTGCCAGGTGAGGAGCAGCTGCTACTGAAGAAGCTGTTTTGGTGGTAGCTTGCAAGGGGGAGAGAGAGAGACTGTAGTTTAGTGGCAGAGCAACATCCGCATTGCATGCAAAATGTCCAAGGTTCAATCTGCAGCATCTCGAGATCGGGCTAGGAGAGACTCCTGTCTGAAATCCCGGGGAGGAGCTGCCGGTCAGTGTGGGCAATGCAGAGTTAGATTGGACTGATGGTCCAACTCTCTGTTATGAAATGTCCTCCCTAGACAGGCTTGCCTGATGCCCATGTTGCCATCTTTTTAGCACTAGGCACTCAACAGGGCCAAGTTAAGTTTTCACTCTTAGTTTCTGGCCCTTGACTACAGTAAAAATGCCTGCCAATGTTTATCTGTTTTATGCCACCTGGAAAACATTTTGCTGTTGGGTGGCCTATAAAAAATAAAAGGCACATGGAACTGAAAGAACTACATTCTCTTTCCTTGTGTACTCGCCGCCTCAACTTCTTTCCCTTCGTGTGTTCCATCTCCTGCATTAGATTTTAGATTGTAAGCTCCTAGGGGCAAAGACCCGTCATCTTGCACTTTGATGCCAAATGTCAATCACACTGACAGTGTTAAAAAAATGCTGACATAATATGTTGCTGGAGGGCTTGGGAAAAGGTGACAAATCCAGCAGCCTGGAGGCTTCAGGCACAGTGATTCCTCACTTATCTTACTTGCTGCCTACCCCAGCATGACAGACCTAGTGCATTAGACACTGAACGAACTATGTACACAAATGTTTTGCTTTTTATATATATTTTTTAAAAATCTGTACATTCCTAACGAAATAGTTTCATTTATTTTTAATTGAGGTCAGCAGGATGTTGGGTCATTTCAATGCAACAGTGGAACGTCTCACATTCAAACGTAGTCATAATTAGAGTTATAGTTACAAACACACATGAAGAGTCCTCAGCCAAGAAAATAAAGAGAAACAGCAGACAAGGAATGCAGGAAGCTCAAGTTCTGGAGACATCTCCTGCTTTCAAGAATCTGTCAGGCAAGGGAATCCATATGTTTCATGAGCAGCACAGCAGTGCACCCTATTGGCTTATCCCTGTCTATACAACTAAAAATACAAATTTACTCGAGAAATCACTGGGAATTGCAATAATTAAAAATGAAAAAACCAGCTCCCTTCCCCACAAGGCACAAGTGGACACCTGCAATACAATTAAAGAAGGAATGGCAGTGGTGGGTTAGCTTGACTCTAGTGGCTCCATTTTGAGAAAGGAAGTGTGAAGTGGTTTGGCTCCCACTTGGTCCCCACATTCTGCCTTGCAGAGGAATTCAGAACGTGTATTCCATTAGGACCCCCTTACTTCAGTCTAGAAGTAAGAGCAAGGCTCCATCAATAAGACACATATATACAGTGGTACCTCGGGTTACATACGCTTCAGGTTACATACGCTTCAGGTTACAGACTCCGCTAACCCAGAAATAGTGCTTCAGGTTAAGAACTTTGCTTCAGGATGAGAACAGAAATCGTGCTCCAGTGGCGCGGTGGCAGCAGGAGGCCCCATTAGCTAGTGGTGCTTCAGGTTAAGAACAGTTTCAGGTTAAGAATGGACCTCCGGAACAAATTAAGTACTTAACCCGAGGTACCACTGTAAAGCCGTATCATACCATTTTAAACAGCCATGGCTTCTCTCAAAGAATCCTGGGAATTGTAGTTAAGAGTGCTTTGTGTTGTTAGGAGACCCCAGAGCTCTCTGAGAAGAATGACCATCGTTAACAACCTTAGGGGTTCTAGCATTGCAATGAGGTCTCCTAACAACTCTCGGCACCCTTAACTACCAAAGTGGTTTGACACAGCTTTAAAGGTACAGCACAGATGGGGGTCCAAGTTACAGGTTCTTTCTTGATGGTTATCCTTTAACAAGGTCATACCGTATAACTTTGGGGTCTACATATTGCCACTAATATGGAACAATTTCAGAAAACTTATACGATGAGAAAATATAACGTAAGTGAATTAGGAATGGTGAGGTTAGTTCATTTCATTCCAAAGCTTCTAAGAAGCCCCCCACCCTTCTGCCCACTTCTTCATTAAACTAACTTGCTGGTTACAGAATTTGGCTAGCCTTTTGTAATCGGCTATATTCATCTGATTCTTCCTTGGCCAGAGGTATCAAAACTCCCCACACACGCACTGCAAATTCTGTCATATCCATAGATGATCTCATAGGATGCTTTCTTACACCAAGTCACACCATTGGCTCCATCTAATTCAGTGTTGCCAACACTGACTGGCAGCAGCTCTCCAGGGTTTCGGGGACATTCCCAGCCCTACCTGGAGATGCTAGGGATTGAGCCTGGAACCTTCTACATGAAAAAAGCAGATGATCTACCACTAATCTATAACCTTGCCATTTATAAAACATTTGTTTGAACCAACAAGTTACATGTTGAAGAGCTGCTGGAAGAAGCAAGTGTATAGTGAAAGCATTATTAAAATATTAACACACTCGTAAAAGATGGGGGGGGTGTTAATCTAAATAGTAAAATATGAGAGGGCAAAGATCTCAGGAGGACTTCCTATCCTGCCCAAGCAGCAGTCAATCTCATCCCCAAAAAAATCAAGGTTGGTAGATAACCCAGTCTCTGTTCTATGAAAATGGGAATGTCTCCATGTGATTGTGGGGCTGTCTGTTAGATGGGCACACTGTAAAGTCTTTCAGGTAAATTGCTTTACTAGCTGAACTACTGCCTTTTCACCCAGGACCCAAGAAGATCAGACCCCAAACTCTGAATGCTCAATTAGACCTTTATTTAACACAGTGTGAGGGGGCTTGGACTTGTTGTCAAGTTCACTCCCAAGGCTGTAGCTAAAGGTTTTTTTCCATTAAGCATATTCCGCATGATGCATGCTGGTCTGAATGGCCTTAAACCATTCACAAAACTGGAACCTTTTGCAGTCATCATTGGGAGTCATGATTCAGATTGAGAGCCATGAAGGCTCAGCAGCCCTGAAATCAAAGACTGCTTATATACCTGGCCTGTGCCGTAAATGCACTGGGAACAGTTTGCAAGACTGAGATACACAGGGAATGAGGCAGGGTGGGGAATCACGCAGCTGAGAAGAAAGGAATGACTGGATCTTAGAAAGGAAGTATACTCAGTTTGCTTGCACATTCAGGTTATCAGAAGGCCTTATATGAGGAATGGGGAGTGGCAGAAGGGGGGGGGACACAGTAAGCAAACCTTTACATGCCCTCCAGGGCCTCATTTATTGGTGGGTACAAAAATAAAATCATATAAAGATGCAGAAGCACCTCAGCGAAGAACAGTCACGATTAGGAAACAGCACAGCATGAACATGGCTTAGTACACACATTTTAAACAAGCAGGGAGCTCACTGAAATAAAATGCCTGTTCTGCCAACATTGCCCCTGACAGGGAACATTAGGAATGCCTCACGGTTCTAAAGAGCTTTCCGTCCAGACACTTCGGAACTCATAACCTGCCAACAAGCATCGCTCCTAAGGTTGCATCTCAAGCCAGCAGCGTCTCCCGCAGCTGGTTCAGTGCTGTAGCTGGAAGCAGAAAAAAGGAAACGTACCGTATGGAAGGGGTCGCCACCTAGGCCAAGGGGGGGGGGGGTTTGCACCTGTCACTCTTTAGGGTTCTGCCACCTGCACCAATGCTGCCAGTCCTCTGTAACCCATCTGGACTGGCAGCAGTCAACACAGTGCCTTGCAGGCAGAGACAGCCCCTTTTTGCTCTTTGTTATGCAGGGATAGGCAGGGTATCAACAGAACTTGAGGAACAGGAGCCTAGGAAGCACCACAGTCCTCAGAGGAGGGCTGCCTGCAGCATTAGCCCCTCTTTGAAATGGCAAAACAAAACTGGCACAACAGAAGCAAAAACTGAGAAATAATATGTCAGTGGCAACCTGCTGGTTTAAAAAAAAAATACTTTTAGAAGTAGAATACATGGCATTTCTCCTACATTGCACCAAAGGTTATTTGGAAGCACTTTCAGTTGGTCTTATAGGCAGAACAGGGAACTGAAAGACAAGCCACCCATGGCTTTGGACCTCCCACAAGAAGTAGATGTATATATTGAATGCGTGGCTTTGGATTGCTATTGCTTTCACATCTCTGAGTCTGCATACATCCCATTGATTAGGTAGTCCACTTGGGTGTAGTCTTTCTTCCTGTAGCTCTCATAGGCCTGTATCACAAACAATACTACAATTGTTACAAAAAACAGGACTCCAAACAGAAGCACTGCTAAGAGCAAACTAACATCTACTGGACGATAGCTACCCTCACTACCTGTGTCCTGCTGATCTTGGCCTTGGTTTATGGTTACTGATTTGGGCGGTGCCACTGGACTTTTCGTTGCAAACACTGACAAGGGATTTGTATAAGTTGTGACAAGCACTGGTTGACTCGTAGCACTCGCAGGTTGCTCTGCAGCGGTGGTGGTTTCAGCACCCTTTGCAGTCACACGAGGCGTTAACCTATCTGGAGTTGTCTTTACAATTGTTGTGAGTTCAGCTGACTTTGTTGCTACTGTGGCTGGTCTCTTGGTTGTTTGAGATATTCTGGGTGGATTCTGGGTGGCTGTAGCTAGTGGATTCTGGGTGGCTGAAGCTGGTGGATTCTGGGTGGTTGAAGCTGGTGGATTCTGGGTGGTTGAAGCTGGTGGATTCTGGGTGGTTGAAGCTGGTGGATTCTGGGTGGCTGAAGCTGGTGGATTCTGGGTGGTTGAAGCTGGTGGATTCTGGGTGGCTGAAGCTGGTGGATTCTGGGTGGCTGAAGCTGGTGGATTCTGGGTGGCTGAAGCTGGTGGATTCTGGGTGGCTGAAGCTGGTGGATTCTGGGTGGTTGCATTTGAAGATGAGTTTACTGGGCTTCTTAAGCTGCTTCCAACACTGCTAGAGTTCACTGGTACAAGAGTGCCGGTTGCCATACCTGTTTTTTGGGTTGTGGAAAGCACTGGATTGTTTGCTGCTGTGGCAAAAGAAGTAGGAATAGTCCTGGGAGGAGTTTCTGTTGTTTTAGCAACTCCCAAAGTTAACTTACTGGTCTGCGCCCCTTTTGAACTTGATGTACTGTTAACAGTAATAGCACTTTCAGTTAAATGGAAAGGTGTGGGAGGCAACGATGGTTTCTGAGGGGAAGTGCTGGGACCAGAAGTCACATTTGGGATGCCAAGAGTTGTGTTAACATGAGTTGTGGTTACGTCGTTACTAGCTGTCGTTATGGCTATTGCTCTACCTTTGGAGATGGCAGCGATCGTTGAAGTGGCAGTGGTAGTTGTGCTGACTGCAGTACCTTCTGCTACCTTCCTCTCTGGAGCTTTTGGCAAAAGAGGCACTTTTGTTTCTGTCTCAGCAAGTCTTGTTTTATTCAGTAGCTCCTGCGCTCCAGCAGACTTTCCTGTGTTGTTTGTTTGAAGGGCTCCTTCATGATCTCTCCTTTTACGGATCACAAATTCTGGCCAGAAACAAAACAAAACAAAACAAAAGACCAGAGACACAATCAGGATTGGGCTGCAGATAAAGAGTAGATCAAATGGCAGTCGATAAAAGAGTCCCAGGAGTTGTACTTTTGTGGTGCCACCTCCATTTACAGTGAAGGAGAGCTATAGAATCTACCAGCTGTAATACATCATTGATTTCCATCTATAGAATTGCATAGATTGACACATATAATACGCACCCCAAATACAACCTGCAGTAAGCGAGCAGATATTGCTTTAAATAATTGGTTGCATAGATCTTTTAGACTAGTTATGACAGAAGCAAACATCCTCAGTAGCATAGCTTCATTACCACCAGTTAGCTTTATATATATGCTGCATATACTCCGATATAACCATGCTCCATCCCCATATGATTAATGAAACATTTTTAAAGCAGTCGCCATATTGCAAAGACTGAACAAAGGCTGAAGGACTGGTTCCACTGACTGACTCCCATACAAGCCAAGGGATCTTTAACCTCCTCTTCAGAGGGGACAGTAACAAAGACTTCGTTGGAGACCCACCTGCTACACCTCATGTCTTGTCTGCTCGAGGGAGTGGCTGAGGCACACAAGATGTACATATAAAAAAGAGAGAGCCTTGTCTTTCACACAAGGGAAGAAGACTTTTTAGAAATCACTTAGCCTTAGCCTGTGCCACAAGAGAAAGTTGGCAGAGGTGTACAGCTGAATGTCTCCAAGGAAGTGATTGAGCTCCTGGGGCACCAGTTGTTTATCCTTCTGTTACTCAAGCACAAAACACATCTTAGAAGTCCTTCCTGGATCAAAATTCAAACTCAGCTAAATATCAGAAAGAAAATAAAGAAATGTATTTCTTGTCACAACTATTCGCTCTTGGCTGCAAGAACCTGTTCAACTTAACATAGCAGCTAAGTTCCTGAGAAGTATTTAAAGGCCAGAAACAAGCATGAAAAGCTGTCCTTTCAAAAATGCATGTACAGCAGAACTTTCTCACACCCTTTACAAGACTGATTCCCCAGTTCCTAACATGCTTCGTTTTGTTATGGTGTCAGTTGCAATTAGAGCAGAAGACTCCGCTGTTGCAAAATCCAGTGTTAGCTACGGATGCTAAAACCACTCCAATTACACACAGAGCCTCCAGTTTCTGGCTTGTAAACCAACAGGAAAAGAATGCCAATATTACCTCCTTTCCTCAGGGAAACAAGGGTGCAAGGATAAACAGAAAGAGCACCCAGAAAAGGAATGGTAGAGGCACTTTTAAAAGGGGGACAATCTAAATCAAGTTGTTTAAAAACCGCACAATTTCATTTCCGAGCCTTGTGTCAGGCAGGATTGTCAGACTGGGTTTTGCTGGGACCTTGGACAAAGTACTAACAGTGCCAGCCCCCACTTCCCTCCCTTTTCACAGGAGGATTGCTTCATGATCCTCAATTCCTGCTGGCCTCCCAAGCATCAGAAGGCAGGCGGACCCTTCAGTCACCCACAGGCCTTTGGTGGTGCAGACCATGATGTCTTGATCCCACCCTCTGCCACTCCCCAGGAAATAATCAGATTCATAGTTAACTGAGCTAACTTTCTCTAGGATTCATGAGTTGGTCATGAGTTGGAAAGGCAGTGTGGTGTATTGGTTAAGAGCAGTGGACTCATAATCTGGTGAACTGGGTTCGCTTCCCCGCTCCTCCACATGCAGCTGCTGGGTGACCCTGGGCTAGTCACACTTCTTTGAAGTCTCTCAGCCCCACTCACCTCACAGAGTGTTTGTTGTGGGGGAGGAAGGGAAAGGAGAATGTTAGCTGCTTTGAGACTCCTTAGGGTAGTGATAAAGTGGGATATCAAATCCAAACTCTTCTTTAAACTCTTCTTAGTTAGACACTGGAAGGGATTCACCTAACCAGCCCTGCCAGTGGAAGCCATGAACAAGAACCTCTCCCCTCTCCTCTGCACACTGAAAATGGATTGGGAGACCCCCCCAAAAAAGAAAAACAATGTGCAGGGGGAGGAGAGGGAGGAATCATTACACCTGGCAGACTGAAACGCTTCCACAGATGGGAAGATTGAAAGAGCATGGCATTCCTAGGGTGGGGTGGGGAGCCTTTTCTATCTTGGAATCCAGATTATGGAATATTTCCCTCAGAGTATTTTCTTCATTGCGCACTGCTATGCTGAAAACTGTATTCTTTTGGAAGGGTTTTTTTTCCCTTTAGTTAATGCTCTACTTGGCTTTTTTTGTCCTTCTGATTCTGCAGTTTTTAATTGTTGCCAGTTTTTTAATATTATACTTTATATTGTTACATTAGACTGCTTTGTCTTAAGACACCTTGAATATTCTGCCTAGAAAGGTGGGGTATATGTTTTTAATATAAATAATCAGTCTGGCAAAATAGCCTATAATCACATCCAAAGAATCTTTACCTCTCAAATGAAACTTGTGGAAATCTGATAGAGCCCCCTTTAAACACTGTAAACATCTGGATGGTGAGGTAAGAGAATGTTGCCTTTAGTAATAGCAATAGCTGCTGCAGCAGCAGGTTTTTTAATCATGAGCTGTCCCATTGAATCCAAATTACCTCCCATTAGTTCTTTAACATCCTGTGTGCTGGCGTTCTGACATGCACTCAGCTGAGGACAGCGCAAAAGGACACAGTGGCTCTGATACAGCACTGACCAGCAGTAGAGATTACCTAGAATATCACACAGGAAAGGAAGATCATCACTCTCACTGGTATAAAATGAATCACATGTTATCCTATTAGCAGAGTTTTAGTATGGTGACATTTTTACTTATTTTATTTCATAAAATGTACATACCGCTTGATTGAAGAACAAAACCTCAAAGCAGTTTACAAAAAAAAGACAAAACAATAAAATCATTACCAAAATTTTACAACTGTGATTTAAAACATACAGAGAATGAAAACTGCAATAAAATAGACTAAAACAAATTAAAACTCCTACAAAGCTCTAATCATCTGTGAAATGAACAGCATAAATACTAGACTGCAACAATTTGTCAACAATATTATACTGCTTCCCTGAAAAAACGAGTAAACAAGGACAATAATGTCACAGATAAGGGCTAGTGTGCAAGTAATGAGTGAGGATTCAAAGGGGTCCAGTTACAATAAGAGTTTTGCTGTAAACAGTGTTAGTGGGACAGAAAGCTTACAACATGGGTAGGCAAACTAAGGCCTGGGGGCCAGATCCGGCCCAACTGCCTTCTACATCCGGTCCAGGAATCAGCGTGTTTTTACATGAGTAGAATGTGTGCTTTTATTTAAAATGCATCTCTGGGTTATTTGTGGGGCATAGGAATTCGTTCATTTTTTTTTTCCCCCAAAATATAGTCCGGCCCCCCACAAGGTCTGAGGAACAGTGGACTGGCTCCCTGCTGAAAAGGTTTGCTGACCCCTGGCTTACAAGCTCCAGGCAAGTCCCTTCAGATAAAAAGTAGAAGCAAGATACAAGGAGAAGGCAGCTACAAAGACTTGCATTTCAGCCATGAGGGAGGGGACCAAAGCTAAGCCACACAGCATGTGCTTTGAATGCAGAATGTTGTTGGGGCTGACCTTTGAACTGTCATTTAAGAAAACCTCCAGCAAGAAAACTAGGAAAAGGCTCACATTTGAGGACTTGGGAGAACCTCCCTGAAGTAGACAATGCTGGACTGGAACTTGTGTCTTACGATGACAAGGTAAGAAGCTGGGCACATTTTACTTAGAGAAGATTCGTGGTAGGGGCATGATAAGCAGCTTCAGGGGGCGGGGGGGGGGGGGCACAAGAAAGCAAACCCAACCACTTCTTAACTTATAGCAGCATCCATAAAAGCTAGGTAATGTGAAAAGTTGCTTTGGGAAACTGAAGTCCTCTTCCCTTACGGCCTTTAAATAGGGAAACTGATGAGGATCTGTCAGGGATGATTTAAGCCTCGAATGAGGTGGGCAAAGCTGTGACCCTCCAGATGTTGTCAGGCTCCAACTCACCACAGCTCCAGACAGCTTGGACAATTGTCAGGGATGTAGTCCAGCAACATCTGGGGGGAATAATTTAGTCACCCCGAGTCTAGAAGCTCCTAAAGTTCCAAGGGGTTTGATTAAGTCACCCGTGAAGCTCATGTCAAACTGGATTGCAAATCCATTCCAAGGATCTCTGGGGCATTCAGGTAACAGGGCAACAAGGACACAGAAGAATGTGAAACTTCATCAAATAGAGACATCTGGCTGAAGGGTATGTTAAGTAATCCAACACAATTTCCTTGCTAGCGTTACACACAAAGGCTCTTCTATGCTTGCTGCATTGTAAAATTGTAAAAAAGAAATAGAGAAAAGGCAGTCCCTGGAAAACGGATGCTGTTTTCAATTTGACTAAGGTTGCAAAGTCATTTAGCTACTGCATATGTAGCAGCCATAATCACAAACGCTGTGAAAGACCTAAGCAGACGCCTACTGCCCCAAAGGAAAAGATTTATGGTCAGGTGAGGTAATCTTACCTGATGCTGTTGGGCCTTTACAAGCTTGCTTGCAATGCTTTTCACTGCTGAGCAGATGTACATGTGTTACCTGGACCCCCCTCTCCTTTAAGATGGAGCTGCCATTTTCAGACACACATAAGGAGATCAACAGAAAAGACCCAACAGCTGTCCACATCTTGAAGGCCTGCCTTGGAAGGAAACGAAACTTCTCTGGATAGTAGCTCCAGATTTAAAAGCTGCTGTCGGGTCTTAAGTAGCACATCTGCAAAAGAAAAGAAAAAACACCACAAACTTACACTTTCCAGTCATTTCCAAAACATTTCCAGGCCTTCACCCAGCTGCCTGCAAAAGCCCTCTCTTTCTATGGGTCCCGCTACCACACACTGGTGTGCTATACACATTGAGAAGACAAACGGCCACAAGTGACTTCAACAATGGTAGTTTTCTCGAGTTTGGAACACTCCTCTTTACTTTCCTAGCACACTTAACAGAATGGCATATGACTTGGGCTGATGGGAGCAGTGATTCAAAACATCTGGAGGGCGCCAGGTTGGCAAAGACCAAGTGACAGAATGGTCTAAAAACATGTGACAGGAGTCCGCTATTGAGACCAAGGTATCCAGGCCAAAGCGGTGTCTGGATTAAATTTATTAATGAACCATTGAAGTTCATAGTTGTGGGACCAGTGAATAACTACTTAAGATTAGATTGACCTCTAAAGAAAAATTCTTAGAAATATTAACAGCTACAAGCAGTATTATTAACATAACCACCATGTAACGCAATCTACTACTACCTCTCTCTACTCTTGCTCAGCCACCTCCACAGTTGATGGGCCATGGAAGGCCAAGTGTCCCCATGAAAGAAAAAGCTGCCTGAGCACCTCATCACAAGTACAGTGGTACCTCAGGTTAGGTACTTAATTCATTCTGGAGGTTTGTTCTTAACCTGAAACTGTTCTTAACCTAAAGCACCACCTTAGCTAATGGGGCCTCCTGCTGCCGCTGCGCTGCCACTGCATGATTTCTGTTCTCATCCTGAAGCAAAGTTCTTAACCCAAGGTAATATTTCTGGGTTAGCAGAGTCTGTAACCTGAAGCGTATGTAACCTGAGGTACCACTGTATTTTCATTTTGCTCATCTTGAAATCTACACTTGAACATAAATAAGGCCTACGAGATCTTTTGCTTCCTTGCTAAAATACTGCAGAATGAATTTTGCTGCTGGTCAGGGAGCAGAATTATACCACCACGGGAAAGGTCACCTCCTTAACACCTGGGAAACATGCACTGTATTAAATATCTTATTATCAGAAAGCATTTTTTCATTCCATTTCCCATAATTCTGATAGTTCATGTCTCTCTTTGGAGTTGATCACACTGCTTCCATAAAGTTTTAAGTTTTTTTTAAAAAGGCAGATTTGGGATGTTAATACCTAAAACAAAACCTTAAAAAGTATTTCAAATTCAGATGCCCAGAAATATGTCAATCATATAATGAAGGATTAAAATATTCTGCATAGGCGATATAATCCATTTGGAAGCTGTATTCATATCATACCTTCCTTTAACCTCATCACAAGACAGAGGCAGGATTTTATTTTATTCTCATGTGTGAGACAGGTAGCCCACTCACTATAGCTGTGACTTCTGAAAACTCCTCTATATGTGTGATTGTTTTACATGTTTTTAGATAGTTATGACCATTTTAAATTTCTTTGAATGTTTTAAATTGTTTTATGTAGTTTTTTATTTTTAATTCTCACTTTTGTGCTGTCCTGGATTCCTTTGGAAGAAAGGGTGGGATGCAAATTTAATAAAACAATAATAACATAGGACAGGCTTGCCACCCTGCCATGGTTTTAGCAACTTTTTAAATTCTTTCTTTATAGGAGAAACACTAAGATGTACTAACTTTTACAATGCAAGAAGGGCCTACTTGCTCTGTGGCTGCATTGAGACTTTGAAAAAGACATCTGGCCTTCTTGCATTGAAGTCGCTCCAGTGTCTTAAACAGAAGAATAAATCACTGCATGAGACAAATCCTGAATTCAACTTCCAGAGGCTTGGGGTACCAATATTACCCTTTTGCAGCAAAAACAAAGCGTCCTGTAGCACATTAAAGTCTAACAAATTTATATGGCAGAAGTTAGTCCACTATACCCTGGGTGTGGGTGGGTGTAGAAAGGGTGATGGGGAGATTATGTTTCTGAACAGAAGCACAGTGTTCAGGCTTGAATATCAATCTACAAAATGTTTCAGCCTTAAAGAGTAATAGAACAAGTCTTTGCAGACTTAATGAGGGTAGAAGTTTCCCATTAAGGCCTCTTTTGTGGAAGCAGCGATATAAAAACTAGCAAGCGATCTGACTGCTGGACACAGTTAAATTGACAGCTTAGTCTTACATTAGGCTCAACACCAGGCCTGCACTTGGAAACAAGGGTTTACAGTGTGCATGGGCATTACATCCTCTGATCTTCTTTTTGAAGATTTTGCTGTGAACCACTGAAATTTGAGACAACTGTGGAAGGAGGCATGCACCCTAACTTGGCCTACAGTTCCGTGGGTATTCTGACTGGAAGCTGGCCTTTAGCAATACAGGAAGCTGCTTATACTGAGTTCAGCTAACTCAGAGCTATCTAAACTGATTGGCAAAGGCTCTCCAGGCTTTTCAGGCAGGGGATTTTGCGCAGCCATACCTGAAAATGCCAGGGAGTGAGCCTGGCACCTTTTGTATAAAAAGGATGCGCTTTTAAAAATTTCATAACATGCCAGTATTCCAGAAAATGAACAACGCCTCCCCCATCAGCATTTGGCTCAATCTGGTTGATCCAAATTTAAATTTAAACATAAATTATGTTCACTTTGAGCCTCCCTCCTATGTTCATCAATAAACCATTGTTTCATTGGTAACATAAGCGGAAAAATGACTACTACTCATACTTAATCTAAGCACAACCACAAGGGCTCCTGATTGGGTGTTTAGCTATGCGATGTTTAATGTTCTCACTTATTTCTGTTATAGCCTGCTTCCCCTTTGTTTTTGTTCAAATCAATTCATGAACCAAGAACCTACACATTGACCACTTAAGTTGCAGATATTACTGAAAATTAATTATGCTAGTTTTGTGATATACAAATGGCATGAGATAACTTGGTCTATTTATTTGTATCCTATGATCCTTGTTCCTAAAACCCAAAAACAAATTGTTATTATTTTTTAAAGCAGCATGTGATCTTCCACTGGGTTGCACTCCCCTTCCCCCTTAGGACCAAGAGAATTCCATCTTGCAATTTGACAACTTTTCCATTTATGGTTGCACGATAAAGTCAATCTGCACTAATAGTTCGGGAACAAAACATAGCTTTCAGAAGGCTGTATTTAATTTTGTGCTCCATTATGCCATTAATTTTATGCTCCCTTTTCAAGGTATTTATAGCGTTGACAACCTTTGTTCTTTTTCTGAATGTTTAACTAGGTCAACATTTCTAAAATAAAAATCACCAAAGTAAGTGAAATCTAGAGCTGTGATATTAAGTAGAACTCACAATCAGTGCTTTTTCCCCCTAGAGAAAAAGGTGCCGGAATGTACCTCCCTCAGAAAGACCCACCCTAGAACCCAAAGAGGCGAAGGGAGCCTTCCGTGCCTCAGCTGAGCAGCTAGCAAGCACCCACCATAGAAACTAATGGTGCATTTTCACATGCATAACTGACCTACTCCTGTAATTGTGTCATCAACATTCCGCTGGTTCAGTGAGTACCTTCCATAAAGGTAAGGCACCCATGATCCATTTTCAAATACAGAAATGATCTACTCCTACAGGATGTGCAAAAACAATCAGGACTTCATGTTGAGCAACAAGCAGAATCAATATTTGCATTGGGAGATGGGATGTCAAGCAGCGCTAAAAGAAAAGTCAGAGGAGTGCATAGGAATTTGGCTCAACACTGCAGAATCTATTAGCGACACAAAACATTTCAAACGTCTGTGCGGAGTGCAGTGTATTTACACGTTCATAGCCAAAGTTATACTGGATGTGGGAGAGCATTTCAAAAGATCTAATTCTTGCACACCATAAATAGCCCTGAACAGCTTTACAGCATGCCTTTAACTAAGCAGTAATCTTTCGGTCATATAACTCAGGCCCAAAAATACTACAGAACATCTGCCCTTGCTGCCGGTGGATTATTTCCAAAAACGCATCATCTGCCTTTTTGGATCAAACTGTGCATGTACTGGGGAAGGGCTTGGCTGGTGCTTACGTAATGTTCAATAACAAAATCTATAAGGAAATGCTATAGGACAGAGAGGACAATGAATGCAACTAACCTGCACATTGTTGTTATCTAAGTAATAGCAGGGGGAAGTGGTTTTATCCTGCCCCTGCCATGGTCCTGACAAAAATTGCTCCCCCAGCTGCTATTTGCATCAGGAGGGAAGCCTTCTTTGGTATCCCATGCACAGCATAAGGTAAGCCCTGCTCAATCGGGCCCATTGAGCCCAGCACCCTGATCTCATAGAGGCCAACCAGATGTCCTTAGGAAGCTCACAAGCAAGACATGAACAGAACAGCACTCTTCCCATTTGTGACCCCATCCATATGTATTCAGAGGCAGACTGACTTCACAACATTGGAGGTAATTGTCACATGCACTCTTAGATTTTTAAATTGAGACTTGAAAGCAGAGTTAACTTCTCCCAGCGACCTTTCTTAGTTTGCCACCTCCTGGGAAGCAGGACATCATGTTAGCTGGCAATCGCTTATAACCAGACTGGTAAGTGGCCAGAAGACCATCTAGCTAAATTCTTGTACTCCAAACCCAGTGCAGATCAGCCTACACACTCCAGGCCATTGTGCACTAAAGTAAGGGCATTGTGCTAACAGAGTACATGGTTTCCTGTGCCTTGAGCAACAAAGCCGGTAAGCGTTTCATAGAAAAAGATGTTCAGAAAACCTGAGGCACCAGTTTGCTGCTCCATGATGTAGTGATGGCTACTGACTCGCAGAGCTTTGTGAGAGGATTTGACAAAGTCATGGAGGGGAAGGCCATTGATGGTTGCTAATCATGGCAGCTGTGTAATGCCTAAATGGATTCCAATACTACCAGATCACATATCCTTTGATTTGGTAGGTCAGGTCATATAACTTGGGAGAGCCTTCCTGAAGTCAGAGTTTAAAAAATGTCAAAACCTTATCTCAGATATAGCAACCACTCTCCTTCTCCCTTCAAAATAAATGTTCAGAAGTTAAATTCACCCTAGTAATAATAATAATAATAATAATAATAATAATAATAATAATAATAATAATATTGTTTATACCCCAGCCACTCTGGCAGCTTCGAGTTAAATAAAATAAAATAAAATGTTTGACATTTTATTATATATTGTAGTCAATGAACTGGTGTTCCTTTAGCAATATTTTTATTCCTCAGGCTTTTTTTTATTAGTTGTTGTTTTTGATGCAAATGAACTAAAACAGCTACCCTCTTGCTGATTTTCTCCACTATTGAAGAGACTGGCATGTGTCAGGAAACAACTCACATGGAAGTTGTGTGACATCTGACTGTCCCAGCTGCCTTTTCAAGTTTTTCTCAACTGAGATGGTTCAACTGGTTTCCCTGGCTTCCTAGTTCATTCACCTCTAAAGTGATCTCCTTAGCAATGAAAGAGGAACTTCCTGGACACCACTAGACTTTTTTCTAGGCACTGTTTGCCTAGATGGAAACAAGTTAAAAATAAGTAGATGATAATTTGCACAGGAGAACAGCATCCAAAAATTTGCATCATGGTTGTTGTTGTTTTGGCTTTATTTTCCCTAATACCGTGCCACACCAGCCTATTTATCCTGTAAGAGCACCATTCACTCACTCAATAATTCAAATACTGTTCCTCCCCAAACCACTGCATTCCTGCATTTCCCGGCTGCTGTTCCATTTTGTAGCTTTATTTTTTTCAGCTTCACTTGCAAATGTAGCACAAGCCTTGAGGTAATGAACTGATTAAGGAAGGCAATTGTCTTGTCAGATGCAAGGAGACTGGAGCTGTAACACCACTTCCTTGCAATACCTGCCCCCACTGCCATTACAACAGAACAGGTCTTGCCTTGGTGTAGCATCTTTTTAGAAAAGCTTTTCCTTGTCATTTTTTATCATAAAGCAACTGATCTACATAGTCCCCCAACCATCAAAATTCCATTTCATTAACACAGACATTCTTGCCCTTGGTTTTTTCCTGCAAAAAGGAAAAAAAAATACACCAGCAGACAACCCAGTCAACTTGACTGCAGGATAGCGAGGAACCACAGTGCAATTCACATTCAAATATACTATGGTCTATTGTCAACAGAATTTTAGAGACAACGTGTTTTTCAAAAATAGGTTTCCCATACCTAGCTCCTCTTAATTGCTACTTTACCCATGGATATTCTCTCGCAAGGACTGGTACACACTTGAAAATTCCTGTGGGTCTTGCTGGACCATTTAATGGTTTTCCACCTGCTGTAGCAATTGTGCTGTGCTAGATGCTGTATGATATTTAATAGCATTTTCCAGAAACAGACCATGAACCACCTGAATGAAACTAACAGACCACCAGGTCCACAGACAAGAGTTTGGCAACCCCTGGCCTAGAAGATACCTCAGAAGAGCCCTCTGCAATGCACTCCATGTTTTGGACAGATGAAAAGGTAATCTGAGAAACACTCATAATGCTGCCACTTATGTCTGGGAAGGAGAACTATAGAAAGTCAGATTGATAATACAACCCAGATGCACAACTGACAACAAAGCACTCAACCTTCACAAAACAATGCAAATATCATCACCGGAATAAAACCTTGGTTATATATATGAGGCCTATGGAAACCTCACACATGTTAATAGAGAGGGTGCATGTAAGGTTTTGCAAATGTCAAGCTTAACATTGTTCAAAGCAATGTTCTCTCTTGCTCCTTCCTTCCCCACCCTCCCAACACACACACACACAGTTTTGTTCCCCCCCAAACACTCTAGAAGCTGCTATGGTAGACTGCACTGCTCTTTGAAGGTTTCCGCATGAAAAATTACAAGGCTGAAGTTCCATTTATGAAATGTCACTTCATTTGGAATATCTGAAACAATCCAGTTTAATATAAAGAAAAATGAACTGCCAAACCCCACGAATAAAAGTCAGGATTGGACAATAAATCTGTCAATGTAAACGCCTCCAAGGAATAGAAACCTGCCTGGAAACTGGGCTGTTGCCTTCCAGGGCCTAATCAGGAGTGAAAGGCACAAGTGAAATTGTAAATGCGCAGCCTCCATGTGAGGACCGAGAAGCTCTTTGCTTTTCACACACTGTTGCAGATTAGGAGAACTTTTTAAAGCTCCAACTCAAAGCTCGGTTCCCCAGTGGCCTCTGGGTGAAGACTGCATTCAAACAAGCAAGAAGAAGAAGAAACGCAGAGGGAAAAGTACTACATATCAGGGTGGATTTAAATCACGATTTAAATCACTAGTCAGTAAGACTTGATTTAAATCATTTTTTACAGAAAGACTCATTCTTGCTGGTATATAAGGCTTCATTTTTGGAATAATAAATTTTCAGAGTAGTTTTTAGTTATATCAAAAATTACTGATTTGGTTATACTATTAGAAATACATAGACAGATAATTATGAAATTATTGTGAGGTTCAATAAGTTAACTGTTTATAGGGGCTATATCTCCCAGCAGCCCTGGCTTTGGCGAGGATGGCCTTCCTTTCTCTGGTGGGGTGGGGAGGAGAGATACAGTTGGTAGGCCTAGGCTGGAACAGGCTTGCAGAAAGAACAGGCCAAGGAGAAACAGGCTGGTGGAAAGCTGGAAAAGGGGAACCAAGGACTGGAGCAGAACTTCAGGGATTCCTGCTGCAGGACTGAAGTTCCGGGTAGAGGCTTTATTGTTTGGACAATGTCAGGCGAGCCCTGGGAAGAAGGGCCTGGAACCAGTGAACTCTTATTAGCTGACAGGCAAGCACTTCAAGGTCTCGCCATGGACTTACAGATCCCAGTTACTATTTCCACCACCACCCCTTTGGATTTGCTTCTACATTCAGGTGCCTATTCTGTACAGTTAAGTGTTACTGCCGTTGTTGGAACCCAGTGGGATTGGGAAGAGGTTGCCAGCCCTGAAGTGCCTTCAGCACTTGCCCCAAATCTGAGTTGCACAGATATGCAACTGACTCGCACAATTATTACACAAAGATCCCAAGACTTGAGGAGTACTCTGCTCACAAGGTTGCATTTTCATTTTTACTGCTTCACACTTAGCTACTTGTGCAGATCTATTCCACTCCAAACAATCTATTCATTGAACCTCTTGGAACTTAGCATTTAAGAGGTATGGGGTTGGTTTGTGTGTATAAATTTGCAAAGGAACAATGGGTTTTTCCCTCAACTCTGTATGTTTATTTTATAACATTTTTCCTGTGAATAAAAGGCATGTTATCTCCACAGACACAAATTCACATTTTTGAGCATCTGTGATAATATCTTCTCGTTAGAAAAACTGCCCCAAATAACCTTACAGAAACCTCTGGAAGAGCATGACATTGTGAATGGATTAGTGGAATTCATTTACCAAAAATTTTAAACATTGCATATAAAGCCTTATGCTACATAATTAAAAACGAATTCTTCTTTCCTGGTGAATAGCCTTTGGACTATAGCGTAACTTAAATAGAAAACCATCTTAAGAAAGATTTTTCCTCCAAAAGCATTTTATTTTTAAAAATCCAATTTAAATTTAAAAATATCTGATTTAAATAAAAAAAATCTGATATTTATTTATATCCACCCTGCTACAAATGCAGAGGGTGATCTCCCCACAATTTGATTTTTCTCTTTGTGAGGCTCAAAGGAAATTAACTGCACAACAGGACGGTAACAACTTATGGGATGAAGTTGTCATAGTCTGCTACAGAAAAAGAAGCAACCCATTCTCACTTGATTACTTTTGGGGTTCCCATCCATAGCTTTTCTTCCTAATTCTTCAGCTTTCTGCAAGACTTATCATGCATCAACCTACCTCTTGTGCATGAATAATATCTTTTGGGGAAGGGCACAGCTCAGCAGTAGAACATCTGCCTTGCATGCAGATGGTCCCATGTTCAATCCCTGGCACTTACAACACAGGGCTGGAAGAGACCTCTGTCTGGAATCCTGGAGAGATACAGCCAATCAGTGTAGACAATACGGAGCTAGATGGACCAATGATCTTACTCCATTTAAGGCAGCTTCCTATGTTCCTGTAAATACCTACACTCATTCTGAACATCAGAAATTAAAGGAACAGGGACTACCTTTAAAATACAGTCGTACCTCAAAAGTTGAATGCCTTGTGAGTCGAATGTTTTTGCTCCTGAACGCCGCAAACCCGGGAGTGTCCCAGTTTGCAAATGGTCTTTGGAACCCGAACGTCCGATGTGGGTTCCACAAATTCCAATTGGCTGCAGGAGCTTCCTGCAGCCAATCGGAAGCCACGCCTTGGTTTCCAAACATTTTGGAAGTCGAATGGACTTCCAGAACAGATTCCATTCGACTTCCGAGGTACGACTGTACTGTATTTCAAATCTCAATTTTCTAGCAATGATAATGACAACCAACAACTAAGGTTTATCAGAGACAGAATATGTGTCAATAGAAATAATAGTAATTGAAGAGGGCACAGGAATGTAGCAAGGAGAAGATATTCAAATAATGTAGAGCTGAAGATAGATAAGAATCCCACCACTTCCTTCAGGCCTGGGCTCATTGGCTTATACTTTTGGCAGTGACAGTAACCTCTGCCTGGAGGGAGAACCCACGTCTAGTTCTTACTGAAGCCTCTTCTAATTTTTCACACACAGGAAATATGTTTCTGACCATTTTGGTTACGTCAGCACAACACCCTACACTAAAGATCTCCATTTTCTGTCTTTAAATGTTTTGTTCTCCCACAGGACAGCTGTGCAACTCCCAAACAAATACATCCTTCATTTTCTCACCAGCCAACAGCTTCTGTGAATGTAAGCGCAGGGCTGGATGCAAAAGGGTACTTGGCAGCCAAAAGAACAATTAGCCACTTATCAAAAATGTCCCTAAAACCCTACCATTGTAGTCTTAAAGCCTGCTCAGTAACCACTCCTACAGGAGGGCCACTTTAAGAAGGAATGGGGTGGACTAATCCATTCCTCATCATTCAAAGCTTCCTTTTCAGCAGACACCAGTACCACTACCCTGCCTGTCAAACAGCAACTGGCAGACCAGGTAACACCCCTCAGGAGGCCAGATTTGGCCCAGGAGTCTCCAGTTGCTGATCCCCACTTTAAAGAGACCCATCTCAGGAAGGATGCATATTGCTATTAGCCTCTGATGAAACTTGTGCCTTCACCCTCAAAAATAACTATATTTCCTAAGAGCCTCATGAAATGCTAGCTATAACAAATCCTTTTGACAAGCTTATAAATGCAGGAGGTATTAAACACAAGGAATAGGATTGATGAATGTTCACTCTTCTTTCAAGAAATACTTTTGTCCCTTCAGAATCACTCCTTTCAATCTAAGAATCAGACCTTGTGAACATTTGGCTCAGTTCTACTTCATAGCGACTATGAATAGGATTAGATTGCAGAAGAACTATGCTACAAAACAGAGGGTCTAACACAGGGGTCGGCAAGGTTTACCTTGCCTGGGCCAGTTCACTCCAGCGGAGATCCCTCTGTGGGCTGGATTGTGCACGTGCGTGAGCGCGCACACCCATGATTTCCAGCGTCTGCGCAAACGCGATTTCTGGTGTCTCTGCATGCACGATTTCAGGCACAGCGGAAGCGAGTCCCTGCGCTGTGCTGTTTTAGTGCAGTGCACAGGGACCCGCTGAGTGGGCGGCTCGGCTTGTGGGCTGGTTAAATGACCCCCGTGGGCCGCTTGTGGCCCATGGGCCTTAGGTTGCCTACCCCTGGTCTAGCACTATGTTACAGAATTTGCTACACCAAGATGTGTTTGGAACTGTTTGCAATTCTTATAGAGTTTATCCACGACACTGAATGCACAAATGTTTGTGAATGCTGACGAGATGTGCATACTCTGTTGTTTCACAATGCAGCTACACTGAAAAAGAAAACCATCATTCATGAATCAACCTAACCACCTTATTATGTATTCTACTGTGACATAGGCTGCAAGGTGTATGCTGACATAGCAGGACTCTGGTGACTGAAAAGTCATTAAGATGATGCATAAGCCCCAGTCAGTACTCCAGCTGACACCAATCACATCCTTTCTACACTCAGATTCCTTAGGAAATGCAGAGCCTTTAGTTAAATTATTGGGGGACCACACAAAAAATGGTTGGAGGCACATTTGGGCCACAGGTTAGTTACTCTGCTTTAATATCTACAGGCAAGGAAAAGCAGCCTCCGTCTGGATCTCAGCTGACGTCAGCCACCCCTTTCTTCACTCTGCTCTTTCCCCTAGGATGGCGTCACGCTACAAACCCTGCCCTCCACCATCCCTCTTCGCTGAACAGCATTGAACAATATTGCATTCCCACATTCAGCCACTGTGATCATTATTTGTGCAGTTGCCACACAATGCTAGAGTGACACTGCAGTATCCTGGATATGAACTCGATGCTGATACAATGCTACAACTAGCATTAGGCCAACAGCAGGGGGGTTGTGCTATATGCACAACGCTGTTGGCACACAACAGCCCCGGTCAGCCCACTTCTCAGTTAAAATCTAAACCGCTACAAAAACCTGGCTTAGGGAGGAATTGGATGTCGCATTAGTTCATGGAACTACCCCCCCCCCCATCTCCTGCCCCCCACCCGCACTGTTCTGGAGGTTCTTCCAAGCCTCCTCCCACAAGTCAATTTGAGGGTGAGGGGGGTAAATCCATGTTGGAAGACTCATTAGCAGAATTCCACCTTTGATGTCTAGAACATCCCTTTAAAAATTAAATCTCAAACTGGCTCACCATAGTAAAGCTTTTCATATTCGTCTTGCAAGTGCCAGTTCTCTCAGTAATGAAACTCCCAGCTGCCATGTACTAAACAGAAAAGTGCACTCCATGTTCAGACTCCGGCAGTACATCAGTCTGATCGACGAGCAACTGTGCGCATCTTAAGCTACGTGCTTTCTCTGTTAAACCTGACAGCCTTGGGTAAATCAAAATTGCTGTCTGCAACTGTTACCTCGCCTTGCTTCTTGCTCAATGAACATATTTCCATTAGCCTCAAGTACTGTAACCACCTTAAGTGGCTATTTTGTATACTGTCTGGGACAGCAACATATACAACAGAGGTGCACACCTTGCACTTCTAAAAATATGGAATCTTGATACAATTGCAGGGGTGGAGATGGGGAAAAGAAAAATACTGAGCATGGCTACAGATGCATTGCATTCTTACGCCTGTGCAATGGAACGTTAAAAAGAAGTTTGCAGTATTTGAATTATTAGAACTCATGTGCACACAAACTCTGAACCCAAGGGATGCATATTCAGTTGTAAAGGAATGCCACCAGCTGAGAACTTTGGCTGTGCACTTTGAACGCGGGCTCCTGCATCTTTGTGATGCAGCCTGTTTACATAGCTCAAGAGTCATTTGTTGACTGTGGACTTTCCCCGCCCCACACACCCTATAATCACAAAAGAAAATCGCTGATGTAGTGTTCCAACTCATGCCATCTTCCTTCCATGTCACCACTAACATTACTGTAGCCAGTTCAGACTGCTGCATGCTGAAGTTTGACTGCTTCGTGAAATCACTTCATGGGTGCCCAACATTCACTTCCTCGTGGCAATGGTGCAAACTACATGTACCCACAAGCAGTCAATATCCTTGGCAAACACAGGTAGGGAAACTGGCAACTATCAAGAGTACAAGGGCAATTTTCTTGCCAGTTACCAGCAGCGGTGAAAGACAACCATCCCTACTATGTAGCACTTGTAAGGCACTAGGTGTCTTGAACTGGGGATTCTGGCAGCTGGGTCCAATGACACTGGAGGCAGAACACAGCCATCCTGGCTAGTGGCTATTGATAAGTCTTATTCTCCATGAATTTGTCCAGCCTCCTTTTGAAGTTGGGGGTCACTAAGCCTGCAGGGGTGAATTCCATAGATTAACTATGTGTTTTGTTTAACCTGAATTATCCAAGGGAGCTGAATGCTGGAAAGTCTAGGGTTCTAGTATTTATGAGGGAGAGAAATAGTTCTCTTTCTCCACACCATGCATAATCTCAAATACCTCTATCATGTCTCCCTCCCCTTACTCTTCCCTTTTCCTAAACTAAAAAGCCTCACATGTTGTAACCTTTTCTAGTTGCTCTAGTCCCTTGTTCATTATACCAGCACACTCAGAGATGGCACTGGTGTGGAACCTTGCTGAATTTGCATTCTGAAGCAAACCCACAAATGTGTAAAATGATCTCCCTAATGTAGGTTCTCTACTCCACTTCATGCTGTTCCGAGCTAATACTCGTGCTCAAGCAAAGTATCTCTTTTACCTCTCTAAACAAGCCAGAATTCCCTCATACAAGATCTCTGAGTCTAAGGGATCACATAGTGGAGTTTTCCTGTTGAAGCACTGTCTTCCTGTGTACGCTTTTCCATATATTTTTATCTGATCTCCCAGAACCTGATACAGGCAGGTACCAAACCCGTTTCCCCCACAAAAACTTACCCCATCAGCACTTGCAAAAGACATTCCCAATAGCAGAGGGAGCTATTTGGTCCTGCAACAGTAGGGGTGGGGGTAGGGAAAGAGAGAGAATATAAATCAGCCCTTTCTGGAGTCTTTCAAGACAGAATAAAAAAGGTGGGAATAATTTGACAGGTCAGCTGACACACTTAAAAAAAAAAAAGATTACAAATTGTGTTGTACTTTTAATAGGTGCCTGATAATCAGAAACTGCCTTAAAAAGGCATGCACGTTCTTCAGTTCATTTTTATCATTAAAGGAGAATACTGCTGGCACAAATACAAACACATGGAGAATGCTGCTGGCATGTCTAGACATAGGAGCACTTTAGCACTCCAAGCTGCTGAGTGCTGCAAAGCTTACGTGACTCACAGGTCTGTGTAGCTGAAACAAAATACACTTGGGGAAAGTCAATATTGCATGTTGATGCTACATGTGTCCAATTGAAATATCAACCATTTAGCCCAATTTGCTAGAAACCCACATGGTTTTCATTTTATCTTAAGTATATGCATATGAATTAGAAGAGCTGTATTTACAGCTTTAAAATGTAACAGCCATCTATTTGTTTTGAATTTAAAATGCTAAAAGCAGTAGATTAAATACACAAATTAATTCAAAAAGAACTGTTTTTGCTTTATTTAGCAGGAACAAGCACTAATGTGATATTGTTACGTCTTTGGGAGCTTAGAGTGCAACCTAAGTGTGGATACACATCTATCCAAAAGTAAGCTTTGTTGACTCAAGGGAACTTCCTGTGTGTGTGTTAGAGAGGTATATGCAAAAATCATTAGATGGCAGAAAGACAGGCAAGTATGCATGGGTAAAGAGCAGCTGTAAGGGAACCTGTGGCCTCCAGATGTCATTGGGACTATAACTCTCATCATTCCTGGCCGTTTCCCATACTAGCTGATGGGAGCTGGAGTCCAACAACATCTGTAAGATTGCACTTCCACACCTGTGGTTTAGAATATGATGAAAAGTCAGCCTTGGACATCTTCAAGTTTTTCTGCAACCTTGCCTTGAACAACATCACAAGCTGTGCGGTTCTGAAGATTGCTTGAGTTTCAGGGACAGCTTGTCAGGTGATGGAGGGAAATGCAGTCACAAAGGGGCTGGGTCTAGATACTTTACTGTAGGCACAAGTGCCCAGGGGCTCCCATGTGCACCCGCTACGCCATTGCTTTCTAAGGTTAACACTTGGCAAGGATCAGCTGCTACACCTTGAAAACCAGCCTTCTGCTGACACCTCCAGCAGTCAGCTCCAGCCACACTAGATGGCACACTTAGGTTTGACAGCAAAGCAGTCAGCTTCATCCAGGTAGCAGCAAGGACAGATATACATATTGGGGTTCCTGAACCAGCTAAGACTTTTCTCCCATGCGCCAAGAAAGTCAGGAATCCCTTTCTTACAGCTGCTGGTGATGCTCTGTATATCAGGGGTGGGAAACCTGCGGTCCTCCAGATACTGTTGAACTCCCAGCTCCCATCAGCCCATAGCTGTCAACGTTTCCCTTTTTTAAAGGGAAATTCCCTTATTCTGAATAGGATTCCTCACAAGGGAAAAGTTGATAGCTATGCATCAGCCCCTGCCAGCATAGCCAATGCTCAGAGACCAGGGGAAACTGTGGTACAACATTTGAAGGGCCAGATTTCCCACCCCTATTGTATATGGAATGCCAATAGCTGCATCTTTCCCCAAGCACCCAAATAGTCCCTTCATCCATAGCACATAAGGAATATCAATACCCCACTTCCTCTACTCACCAGCGCACCTTAAGAGACATTGCCTCATTGGCTTAAAACAATCAATAGGAAACTTGGTGTGTTTATGGCCCAAGTTACGAGGGATTATGACAAGCTTAGCTTGTGGCAATATGAGGATAATCACTGAATCTTACAAAGAAAAACAAAACACACAAAAACCACGAGACTTTTGCTGTAGAACATGAGCTCCTACAAGCAGCTGAATATATTGACATTATATTGTTTGCCAAAGGGGTGTGCCAGACTTTGAGGCCACCACATCTTCCTTGTCCTGTGTTCTCAGTAGCACCCCACCAAAATAGCCTGCTACTGTATACTAAAACATCTTTCCAACAGAAAGTATTTAGAAAGGGCTTCTGTTGCCTTGTAACAGTATGAAAGTTGCATTCAGCACCTTCTCTCCAACCGCTGCCACCTGTTCTAATTCTAGGTGCCTGTGTTTTGCTGAATGCATCTATGCCTCAGTCGGTTGCTTTCTGGCCAAGCTGGTTGTGGTGGAGCATTTGCAGCCTACCTTGGTGTGTCTCGTAGGATGGGAATAGATAATACAGTGGTACCTCGGGATGTGAATGGGATCCGTTCCGGAGCCCTGTTCGCATCCTGAATAGAACGTCAGACGCGACTGCGCAGGTCGCGTTTTGCCGCTTCCGTGCATGACGTCATTTTGACCGCCTGGGCATGCACAAGCCGCGAAACCCGGAAGTAACACGCTTCGTTACTTCCAGGTCGTCGTGGAATGCAACCCGAAAATACTTATCCTGAAGCGTATTTATCCCAAGGTATGACGGTAATTCTCTCTCGTTCTCTTAGTTATGCAAATATATACACTAGCAGCACACAGCCCTGGCCCTATGATTAGGCAGAGTTCATCATCCACCTGAGAAAGCAGAAGCTGTGGATGGGGTCAAAGTGTTGGGGAAGACAGAGCTGTGTACCACATGTCCCCAAACCAGCTTCTAGCCTTCTTATGTAGTGAAGGATAGATAGCCTTCCTGTCTAATTCAAGTGCCAGCCCAGTTGGCTTCTGTACATGGAATGGGGAAGTGACATCTTGTCCATTGCCTCAGGCAGCAAAATGCCTTGACCCAGCCCTGTTGACTAGTAAACACACAAGAGAAAGATCTTTCTTCTCCACAAAACGATTGCTAGTAGAACCTCACACAAAGGTTAGACTCAGCCTTAAAAATTATGCTTGTGACATACAGTATGACCCCACACCTCTTAAAAGCTGTTCTTAAGAGGATCACACAAACATTGTAGGGTTTTCTTTTAGAACTACTGACCCATCTTTTTCGTAATGGCTTTATTTTTCTTTGGAAATTGTCATTTAATATGTTGTAATCCACCTGAGTGGTGTACTCGAACAGCGTGCTATAAATGTTCTAATAAATAATTAAAATGAAACTTTTTTTTCTAGCGCTACACTGTGACTTTTAGATATGAGTGTCTAAAAATCACAGTACAAAAATACCCCAGCTTCTGCAAAGCAGACTTGCGGCTGAACACCAGATGTGTGTAGGAGGATGGAGGCCATTCTGAATAGGAGTACAGGGGGAAGCTGTTTGACAGAAATTATCTATCTTTTGCCCAATGCAGGGCTCGAACCCACAACCCTGAGATTAAGAATCTCGTGCTCTATCAACTGAACTCTTGCTAGCCACCCTTATACCACTGCCCAATGTTCTATGGCTCCCACTTCATGAAAAAAGTATTGCATGAGATGATAAGACTCAACCATAAAATGCAATTTAAAAGATTCTAAACACAAGGAGAGTGTGTGTTTGGCTTGCAAATGTACATACACACTCCAATACACACCTTAGCACTCTTATAGAAACAGGATGCAGGGAAAGGCTGTGGCTCAGTGGCAGAGCATTTTTTGTGTGTAGGTTGTAGAAGACCCTGGGTTCAATCTCTGGCATCTCCAGGTAGGGTCAGAAAAGACCCTTCTTTGCCTAAAATCCTTGTCTGGCAAGTGCAGACAATTCAGAGCTACACAGAACAATGGTCATAAGAATAAAAACAATTCTCAATAAAAAACATACATGTCACTTTCAGAGTCTTATTCTACCTTGAGAGAGAAGAGAAATGCCCCAGTATCACATCTAATTTGGCCCCCAAGCTTCAGACACAGAAGTAGGAATTTAAACTTGGGTTTCCCCATGTCCAAGGCCAACACTTTAGCCATTGTGACTACATGACTAAATGAACTGCACAAAATGAAGGCAAGGTTCTCTCTCTCTCTCCCCCTATCTTCACCCCATAGCTAAGAGGCACATTCATGTGCTGGGTGGGGGGGGGGAGAAGTACATCTTCAGAAGTTGCACATTCTTCTCCCAGGCCCCACACTAGATCACAAGGAGCAAGAAATTAAAAATACACAACTAATCACAAGCAGCAACATGATTTTTCAAAGCCTGAAGGAATTTCAGAATACTTTAAAAACTTGAACTAGAGAGAGATGATTAAGCCCATTCATCTTTTGTGAAGGGAGTGCCTGTGTACACTAACAATATAGCTTTAGAGGCATGCCATCTTGTGAATTGACCTTGCAAACCACAGATTTTTACATGCAGAGCAGGGTACTCACTCTCTCTTTAAAAAAATCCATGAGGTTTCTGGCAGTTTCAAAAGGCCAGGGATATGAATAGGCTAAAAAAATAATCCAACAAACATCCTTGTCCTGCAAGCTTTTTTAAAGCACATGAGAATGTATGCATTTGTGAACACCCCCCCCCCAGGCATGACTGATATTAACCAATATATTTCAGGAAGGCTTCTAATCACAATGCAAAGATCTCTTGAGAAACCCTTGACCACATTGTTCAAAGTTCCTCTTAAATACAAACCATGAAGTTGGAAGGGAGCCACCTGGACCTCTGGCTTAGTCCAGCCTTCTGGCACAAGTCAGGGCAATTAACATAACAACAATATACGCCTTATAGATCAACCCATGCAACTCGGCCCCAAGTTGTCCGGAACCGCAAGTGGGAAGAGAAGTGTTGCACTTAAGTCAGCTTGGGACTTAAGCACCTGGTTGGTTGACCACAGCGAGAACAGAGCGCCTTGCTGGGCCTCTGGCCTGATCCAGCAGGACTCTTATGTTCTTAAGTGTGTCACAATCTCCTAGCAGATGCTCTGGTGGGGAAAATCTGTTCTGGGAGGGAGTCATCTCCAGATGGCACAAGACAGCCAGCCAAGCCATGTGTTAAAAGAAAGGCAAAACTAGCCCAACATACAGATGAATGAGGGGTGAGAAACAGGGATCAGAAACAGGGATCGTGCTCAAAGCAGTAAATCAGCTTGGAAATTTACTTGGGTGGGGAAGGGGTCCAAGCTAGAAAGCAGATATATGAGTCTTGCCAGCTGAAAGGCAAAGAATTATTTCAGTCTTTTCTGTTACAAAGTACAGTGGTACCTCGGTTTACTAACTTAATCCATTCTGGAAGTCTGTTCTTAAACCAAACAGTTCTTAAACCAAGGCGCGCTTTCCCTAATGAGGCCTCCCGCTGCTGGTGCCCTTCCACCGTTCGGCTTCCGTTCTTAGACCAAGGTAAAGTTCGTAAACCGGGACACTACTTCCAGTTTTGCAGAGTTCTTAAACCGAATAGTTTGTAAACAGGGGTGTTCTTAAACCGAGGTACCACTATAGCTGCATGGGCAAGGGTAGTCTTCAATTTGGATTCATAATGCACTTTTGCTGAGCTGGATGAACTGCTTGCAGCTTCTCTTACAAACAATATTTTCTGTGTACACAGGCAATCCTACTTTGTCATCACTCAAATACATATTGACATTCCTGGATAGAAATGCAGACAATCACAGATGTAGCCAGCAGGAATTCCCACAATCCTCCAATCAGAAACTGCTGCCAATTGAACAAGTGTTACATTCACCCATGTGCAAATTCCAGGGATCCCCTGCCCTGATTTTGTGCCATTCGATAAATTACTGTATGAATATACAAGAACACAAAACCAATATGGTTACTGTACCTCAATAAGTTTTTCAATGGAATGCAAGATCTATGATCATAGGACCATTATACATCCTAGACACTGAGCTCAGAATTAAAAAGGAAGTATCATCCAGACAGACTTGTGGCAAAATGCTTGCAAATTGGCCACAAAGCATTGCACTCTAGGCACTGGTTGGCAGCCCCATTATCAGTTTTGGGATACCAGTCTGCACAGCAGATTGAGTCAACTGCAGCACCTGTGCAGAAAAATAATAAATGCACTGGTTCAGACTGGCCACAATTTATAAAATTTTGGATAAAAAACATCACAAGTTAGAATTCAGTGAAGTATTACTATACAAACCAGAATTCTAAATGCAATTCTCTTATATCTGAGCATATTATTCCACTTATATACAGTCAATTCATTTAAAGAGATACAGCATGTAATTTGTGCTATGCCTTTAAAAATAAAGTTTAAAGGGAGAACATGCCTGAAAGAAAAAGAAAATCAAGAAGAACCCTTCCCTGAGTGTCATTGTAAGTGTCTTCTAAGTTTTCTTTAACAGCCAACTTTTCCAGGCCACTTAAATTAGGTAAAGCAGAGTAAAGGACAACAACCAAAATGCCTTTTTATCAGGCCAACCTATCACTATTCTCCTATTACTGTTATCCACAGGGAATAAAAATAACAGTTGGATAAGGTAACATTTCACCTGTATAAGACAGACCTGTGATTTCAAATGCTACTTTTAGAGTTGCAGTGACACACTTTTGAGCCAGTGCAAAAATGCTCACTCAGCAGCTGGGGGCAGTCTGCAGTCATCCTCTTCCCCCAAAATCGCATTCCTCCTTCCTCCGCCCAGCACTTTTTGAAGGAACTTATTTTCATAAAAGGCGGAGAGGGGGAGGGGGAGGAAAGATGGGCGAGAGAAGCGAAAGGAGCTTCGCTCCTGTACCCCAGAGCAGGAAAGGAAAGGCCGGCTTGCAGCTGTGCCAAACCACGCTTGAACTCCAACCCTCAGCCAACGCAGGAATGGCATGGTACAAACTCCAAGAGCAACATCCACGCAGGAGGGAAACGGGGAGCCAGCCGAGCAAAGCTGAGTCAGGGGGCAGGTGGCACTTGGCAAGCAGACGAGGCGCTCGCTTAAAGGACACGGGATCCCCCGCCCCACAAAAAAAGCAGCAGCCCTTGCTGGGGCGAGGGCTCGCCTTTCCAGGGTTGGGCCCTCGAGCCCCCTCAAACTTGGCAAGGCACCACCAGCCCCCAGTCACGCCGGCCGACCCACCCCCCCGCCCCACCTGAGCTCCCACAGGTTGCAAAGCCGGAGAGTAGCTACGCGCCCCGCGGAAAGAACCCGAAGGAAGAAGAGGCCATTACCCTCCCCGGAGCAGCCATATCCCACCTCCGCCCTCCGGGCCCGCCTGGAAGGAGTGCGGCCGCGAAAGCTGATGGAAAGAGAGGCGGCAGCGGCAGCCCCCACCGCTGCGGGCCCGCCACATGCCTCCGCAAAGCTCCGCCCCCGGCTGCCCCTCAGCCCCTCAGCCCCGCCCACGGGCCCTATCAGCAGTGGCGCCGTCCGGCGCTAAGGCCCGCCCACCTCCCGCGGCCCCGCCCCCTCGCGTCCTCCCCTCCCTGGCCCGTGCTTCTCGAGCGAGGACGTCATCAGGCAGAACCCGGAAGCCCCGGCTTCCACGGATGGACGTTCTGCTCCCGCCTCCCCCCTCCCTCCACTGCCAGCTCTTTCGCTGCCTCTCCATTCACCAGTCGCGTTCCCTGACGTAGAAGCGCCGCGTTTCGTAATGCAGGGGGTGTCGCTTTAGGAGTCGGTCCCTGTAGGCTCTTGCCCTCGCCCGGCTGCTCAGTGTCAGCGGCCGCTTCTTCAGCTCGCGGAAGGCGGGCGGCTGCTGCGCCTTTTGCCTGGCTTAATGTTGGGGATAAAGCGGCTTTTTGGTGTTGGGGAACGGAAAAGAGAGGAGCAGCATTTCCATGCCCAGCTCTGTTTATTTACGCAACGTTTTTTAATCCTAATCTTGAAGGATTGTGGCTTCTTTCCACGAGCACAGCGTTTAAAGTCCCATCATTCGAGCATTATCGAAAATGTACAGTATCTAAATCCACGTAAAATCAAATCCGCCTTAACGACTTTTAAATCCATGGCACTGGTTTGTTTATTTTCTGCTTCTCCTGCACGATTAGTGTAATTATATAACGTATAAAGACTGGGATTTTGTTGTTCAGAATATAAAAGCAATGTGATTCTAAGGGCAGACCTGTGGTTCAACTAAAAGCGTGGGCCGAGAATCTCCTGTTCTCTATTTTGCAGAACAATCTCGCCTCCTTGAATACACAAAAGTATAGGCTTGGTTCTGTCTAGCGGGGAGAAAGACAAATCCAGAAGTACTTACTGCTGTTAATTTAAGGAGGCCAGAATCCTGTTTGTAAATAGTTATAGTAAGGAAAAATTGAACCAAAAGGTTCTGTTCGTTATTTTCTTGAAGCAAGATTTAGCCTCTTCTATTTGTCCTCTTTCTTTACTTAAAAAAAATGGTCATAAATTTTGTAGATGTGTTGGAGTCTTTGGGTGCATTTGTGCCAGGGCTGGATTAACCATTAAGCAAAATAAGCACATGCTTAGGGCATCAAGAGACGGAGAGTACCACAGAAATTTTCCATTGTTGGATTTTTAACATTAATGGTCATAAATTGCTCAGCTGACCATTTTCTCAGCTGAAGTATATTAAAAATCCGAGCAGAACAGCAATGCAACAAGGCAGGCTGGATGCCTTATCTAACCTTATGTAACACATCTTCTATACTTAGTAGAGATAGTTTTGAAGATCTGATCAAAGACTTTGCAATTGGAAAAAAGGAGAAAAAAATTCCAAATATAAAGTGGAAGTATATTGTTTATATTTTGAATTAGATATAAATGTGGGGACACCAAAATCTTAATTGCTTAGGTTTTAATCCGTCCCTGATTTGTGCCAAACCTTGGACTCCAACCTATCACACGCCTAGTTACTTGGGTCATGCTACATGTGTGTATAAGCTGGGGTTTCACTGAGACGAGCAAGCTACTTTGGTCTTGGGAGAGACAGATAAGATGGATACTAAAAAATATTTGCTTTTGGTGTTCCAAAAGCACTGAGAGCCAGTGTGGTGTGGTGATTAAGAGCAGTGGACTTGTAATCTGGTGAACTGGGTTCGCTTCCCCGCTCCTCCACATGCAGCTGCTGGGTGACCCTGGGCTAGTCACACTTCTTTGAAGTCTCTCAGCTCCACTCACCTCACAGAGTGTTTGTTGTGGGGGAGGAAGGGAAAGGAGATTGTTAGCCGCTATGAGACTCCTTAAAGGGAGTGAAAGGCGGGATATCAAGTCCAAACTCCTCCTCTTCTTCTCTTCTCCTGTTAAGGTTAGAGGGAATGTAGGGGGTGTGGAAGCACAGCTGGAGTTGTAGAAGGAAGGGAGTAGAAAATTATTTACCCTCTTATGTTAAACTGTCATCTAATCTGATTGTTTTTTACTTTTTTGTTTGCTGCTCTTCTGACTGCTGGCAGCTGTTTCGTTGATTTTGTCTTTTTTTGTCTTACTGGAGTGACTTTTTGCCAACTGCATTTGGCTTTTTAAATAGAAGAGCAGCATATAAATAAATACAAATAAAGTTGATAGATACCTTGAAAAATAGACAATTGTTCCATTCCTCAGTATATTATATGTCTTAGGTTGGGACAGGGTTGTAATGAGTTGCCTTTGTTTGCTTGACCTATGTAAGGCTTGCAGTGGCAAGAGTCATAAGACCTTTGCTTCCCCATATGCTTATTCTTTTCGAAAGGTTTGCCCATTAGTAATGAGGAAGGGGTAGCATTCTTTGTTTAGCTCTGTTTCTTGAAATTGTTTTGACTTGAAACTCTTTAAAATCATAATCTAGGTGAAGCTTTCTGCAAGGCATTTGACTGGCTATAATAACTTATTGTTTCCATAACCAGTATTCTGACCTCTTAGAATAACCTGCAACAGAGACTTTAGGTCTATATTAAGATCATGTGTGGGTAGGCCAGTTCCAGAACTGGATGGACAAATTGTAAACAGGGCTGCAGAGTTCTTGTTGTGCTATTTCTTTATTTTTTATCTGCAGACATTTTTTTGGACAGGAAATGCATTGTCTGCCAACCTTCACTGTCCTCAGAAAGCCATCCAGTCAACCCGGAGCCCGTTACTTATCCCCACAATTTAAGAACTACAGTAGAATAAGACTTTAGAATAAGAGGACTTTAGGCTGCACACCTATACTCTCTTACTTGGGAGAGATAGGGATATGATCGCCACATGCAAAGAAAAGGCTATTTCAGTTTGTGGGAGCAACATGGGTACTATTTAAACCCCAATGAAGTATGTCACTCTAAAATGGGGGGGGGGGGACAGAACCAAAGGACGCTAAAGTCAATCATATCTAATTTAGAGGTCTGTACAATAAATAGCAGGATCTGGATTAATGTGGCACCCAACCGCCTGTTTCTTTTAAAAAAGAAGAAGAAGCAGCAGAGCAGTTGAAGTTTTACATTTTGGATGGATAGCATATTTTTTTCTGAAATAAAGCCACAGAAGTGAGAGGAAGCCAAGGTGGAACCTTTCAACAAACAACTGTGGTGGAGGATGCAGTGACTGTCTCAATGGGATTGTCTCTTGCAAGAAGAAGCAGCCCCAGGGAGCAACCAGAGCAGTAGCAGGGAACTTTTAAAAAGCATGTCTCATTCTTATAAGGTTGCAAAGTACTTGGAGCAATGCCTGAGGATATATCTGAAAGTGAGGTGTGTGCGTTTATGGGGGAAGAGACATTGGTCAGGGCTGGGTAGCCCACATGGTGCCCTCTGGACAGTGTTGGACTACAGCTCCCATCATCCTTGATCACTAGTATCCTAGCTGGGCTGATGGGAGTTGTAGTCCAACAATGTCCGGAAGGCACCATGTTGGCTACCCCTCGGTTAGGGGCGGTGCTTCACTCCCCTGCCAACTTCTCTGCCCCATGACTTGGAGAGGTGGAATAAATTATGGAAAACAAACTAGGTTCGTGAAAGGAACCTCTGCTTCAAACCTCAGATATGTTTATGTAGCTCCAGTGTCTAGTTCCAGCTGGCCCAATAATAGTTCCTTTATATAAGTCGCAGTGGCTCTGATGATTTGTGGGCATCATGCTGACAAAGGAAGCAGCTGCTGTGCATCCTGCCTGGTTCATCCATGGCTGGTTCATCCTATTCCCTTGACTGCTGTGGCCAGCATGTTTCTAATTCTCCCTCCCAAAATGTAGGGGAGAAGCTTGGGAAAGGGGACCCATGAAACAACAGGGTGGAAGGCACAGCAGTAGGACATTCTTTCAGTGTCTTGGAGAGCTAAAAAAATACAATCCTTGCCGTTTCTGGACAGGCATTGTACCCAAGAGTGAAAACGGGTAATACATTTGGCAAGCTGAGTCAAGGCCTATTTAAAGCACCATGATCCAGGAAAAATCCCAGGGTCTATGCATCCCCATGGAAAAGTCCCTGTGCCAGAAGCAATAACTGGCATCAATTAGGTTCAGCATTCCCACCCATTGAGGTTTTTTGGTGTGGGTTTTATTATTATTATTTTTGCCATTTATGCAAAGTTACTGTACCACGTACAGCAAATAAGCAGCCCAACTCCAATCCAGCAAAGAAGGCGGGGTGAAAAGGACAAAAGATGTACTGTTCTGAGAGTTAGAATGTCAGAAATAGAAATGACAGGGCGTTGCAAAGGAATGGAACTGCTCAGAAGTGTTGGGTGATGTTTCCCTGAGTTGCTGTTAACCTGTCAGATTCTTTGGGATAACTTGCAATTTATAGCACTGTATAAATGAAGCTTAAATTAGAGGAGCTGGGGATAGTGGTTTTTTTCTGCTGAAAACTAGGGCACTTTGAATTGTTTGATGGCTTTGTTGTTTTAGTGCAGGCCTGTCCAACCAGTTGATCGTGATCTACTGGTCGATCGCAATCTACCGGTCGATCGCAAGCTGCCCCTGCCCCCCCCAAAGCTCAATAACTCTGGTCAATCCAATGGGTAGATCACTGCCAGTTTATTCATAGTAGGAGTAGATCGCAGTCTCTTGGAAGTTGGACACCCCTGCTAGTGTATTGGTAGCAGGGCTTTGCTTAAAGCTGAAAAGAGGTCTAGAAATGCATACATCTTCTGCCATAGCAGTCCTTTGAGAAGATGCAATGGTATATATGGTAGGCTTGTGTTACCAGCATCCATAGTTCAGGCAAGGGAGGGGGCCTGTGGGGGACCTTGGAGCCATGAAGCACAGAACAGCCAAGACAATCAGAACATGTGAAATTGATTAAATTGGCCCTGACTTTAAGGCCCATTAGCATCAGGACCATTAACAACAGGACCAACTAAATAGTTTGCGTTGCTAAAACCATGTTAATGAAAGTCAATCTTACTCAGCTACGAGTGATCGCCAAAGAAAAAGAAGCATTTTCCTTTGTTTTTTTGCTCACATGTACATTGAAATAAATGTGAGTGCAGTCATCATCACACATTAATTTTCCAAAGATAACCTGTCCATAGGGACACGAGAGTGGCTGAACAGCATACAACAGTTTTAAAACCAAACATGAGAAAACTGGGAAGGCTGTATAAATTTATAATGAATCTGATTCATGAAAAATGAATATGATTTAAGAGCTCAAAGTTATTTGTAAAAATACAAATATTACTTACTGGTGTTTATTGAAATATCCTGTGGAATACCAACCAAAAACATTATGTGTGTTGTGTGAAAATACCAGCAACAACAACAATATCAGGAAGGATCTATTAGTATTTTTATTTATTTAAATAAGAAAACAAGGGGAAACTACCATGAGAATGGAGCAAGTTTGCTATGGAAGCACTTGGGACAAAGGAATGAGCGGAGTCACACAATAGTACTTTGTGACCAGAACAAAGAGAAGCAGTACACAATAGCAAGTAGAATTATGACATAGTCTCGAAAATGTTACATTCATATTTTGGTACATGCAGACCCACAATGAGCTGCTGCTGCTTTAAAAAATAAATAAATCACACATGCTTCTATTCCTCCTATTCCAGAAAATTATGTCTGGAACTTGAATGAGCTGATTATCTTCTGAACTATCCTGGTATCTTAATATTGTTAGTTATCTGTACTGTTATATGTATTGATCAGCTTGGCAAAGGCATTTTCCCTGCAAGTAAATTACCGTTCTCAGACAATCCAATAAAGATACTACAAAATAAATGATCATATCCTTCCTGCCCAAACAGGCCTTAGGTTGACTTATGTTACAGTCTTGTGCCAACATCTAGAAATAATAACTCAGAAGCCACAAGCTTCCTACCCCAGAAGCAGAACAAAGCAGGGAGGGTGGGAGAACAAAACCCCTTTGTCGTTTATTTCAAAGCACCACGTGCATCTGGTCTGATTACTTATTCACTTCCCTGCCCCCAAGTGGTGACAGGAAAAATTCTTGGATGCTTTGCAAGATAATCTAAACTGGCATTACATCCTGCGAGACAAAGCAAGCAGCTGCCGCTGAAAGACCACTCCATCCCTCCTGCCTCGACCCAGCCCCCTTAGCTCAGATCACAATCAAAGTAAGGTAAAGGAGAGGAACGATTTTGCCATGAGTGTACCTCACAAAATCTCCTTCCCCTTCCCTAGCAGACCTCTGAAATTGGCCAGTGAAAACACACTCCAGAAGGTGAGCAAAGGATTGTTTCCAATCTAAAGTGAACCACTGAACAGAAAAAGACAGGAAGGAATGGTGGTAGACTGTAGGTTCGTTTTAGGTTTTGTTCTTCATTTCTTTTTCTTTTTGGCCCCTTGATTGTTTACAACGGGTGAGTGGAGACTTCACTTTTGGCTACATTCACACTAGTTTATTCCATTTTCACGTTAATGCTGCTGAACTTAGAGGAGGGAAGCTTTTAAAAGTAGTCAGAAACGTGGCACGGTATTAGTTTCAGAGAGCAGGAGAAACCTTTCACTGACATCATGCTACAAGTTGTGTGGAGATCACAGGCTGCCTGGACAACATGCCATGCTGGGCAGGGAACCTCTGCGGGCAGGAGACCAGGTATATTTGAACTGTAGTAAATGGATGTGTATGGGAGATAGATGGAGCATTTAAACCTTAACAACAAAAACCTGTTGATGTTCCCATTTTGTTTGCTCGCCACCTGAAATTCCAGTAATAAATTTACCAGGCAAACATCACAAGTGACTGGTTTGCACATCATAATGCCACACCTCTGTGTGACCCATGAGGTTTTTTGGGGGGGTGAGGGAGCCACATTTAGCAGTAAACAAAGTATTTCCAACTTTCTTGCCATCCTCCCTTCACTGGGCTGAGAAGAGTACTGTTCAGGTTGTGCTCTTCTTGTCCTGCTCAAATAACCTTTAAAAATAAGCCCAAAACAAATGATTTGCCCAGATGTGGAAAATCCAAACTACAGGACCTAAAGGCGTCATTGTGAAATTAACTAGGGCATATTATGCTTGCGTGTGTGCGTGTTCTTTTGAACCTTGTTGAACCTTGAGGCTGACTATAGAACTTAATTCCTTCAGACAGCGGCCCTCCTCCAGCAGCTTGCAAGAGGTACTAGCTTCCCTGCATGCCTGAAAAGATGTGGTCGAATGCCTGTTGAGCAACATATCAAATCCAATAGAATAATGCAAAGCTATATGGATAAAACCATTGCTGCCCTTTGCCTTAACTGTTTTGTTTAAGCTTTCTTTCTTTGTGGTGTCTTGCTCCTCTGGCCAGCTTAGCAAAAGAAAAATGACTGGCTGCCAGGATGCAAAGTGTTTAAGACTTTGACTTAATTAAGGCCAGGGTTGCTGTTGCAAACCACAGCAGGGCAGTTAGTTGCTAGAGAGGTCAACATTTCACCTGGAGCTGTTCAAGGGTTTGAACCAGGGGTCAGCAAACTTACCGTGTCTCAGGCCGATGTCTCCAGCGCCGATCGTGCGGAGGGCAGGGGAGCGCGTGCTCATACGCTATTTCGGGCACACTTCCATGTCAGAGGAGCACCGGAAATAGCTTGTGCGCATGTGCACAGGCCTCCTCCGACCTGGATGTGCACCAAAAATTGCGCACATGCACAAATAATGTTTGCACATGTGCACAAGCTATTTCCGGTGTTCCTCTGACCTGGAAGTGGACAGCCGCACACTGCAGCGCCAGTAAGAGTGGGCGGCGGCAGCAGGCAGCGGGGGTTGCCGTGGGCCGGATAAACGAGTCCCTCGGGCCTTATCCAGCCCACGGACCTTAGTTTGGGGACCCCTGGCATGAATCTCCCCAGGTGACTTGAGCCAGGCTATGTCTCTTGGTTCTAATCCACCACATTGGTTGTTCTAAGGTTAAAACCTGAGAGAATCCTATGCATGCTGGAGGAAATAAATGGGTACAATGGTGACAAATGAGCAAATGATGCTGCCTGCAAACCTTGTCGGGGCTTAAGGGGAAAGCAAAGGCTGCCTGCAGAGCAGCGTGGCTCCTCCCCCATCCCAAAGAGCAGCCCAGGAGTGCACAGCCTTCCTGCTGCTTGCAAACGTTGCCGGTGCTTCAGGGGAAAGCAGAGGCTGCCAGCAGAGCAGCGTGGCTCCTCCCCCACCCCCAAAGAGCATCCCAGGAGTGTGGGGCAACAGCGATTTGGCTCCAGGGACCACACATTCGCTCCATAAGACGCACAGACATTTCCCCTTACTTTTTAGTAGGGAAAAAGTGTGTCTTATGGAGTGAAAAATACGGTAACTTCCAAGCAAGGGTATTGGGAATCAAAATTTAAGATTGATGAAGAGTAGGCTTTTTCCATTCTTTTTTGGTATTAAAACTGATGCCTGCATGCAAATGGGGCACTCAAGGAATTCATTTGAACAAAAAAATGTTTCAGTAATCCACACTATTAAAAAGTCCTGATGTGAGGGTGCAAAGAGACACGCAGAGTCATAGGGAAACGGCATGCAGCCTTTGTGTCACATCAGAAATGAAAGCATCAAGTTGCGAGAAAACCACTACAAGACCTGCTCTTCCACACCTTCCCTTCCAAAGAAAAACAAACAAACCATCTGCCTGCCTCTTCAGAAATGGCGCTTAGCTCTAATTTGTAGTTGTGGCTGTTTTAATTAAGATTTCATTTTACTTACGTTTGTTTCCTGCCTAAGGCTCAGCATGGGCAATGGTGCTTCAAACCAGACAAATATATGAAATACAAAACCACAACCATCTCCCTGGTTATTTCAACACAGTCACCAAATGCCACTCCATATAAGAACAGCAATATGTACTGCCCAAAAACAATGAAGGGTCACTTCCCCTTTCAGACAGCGGCAACTCATTGTTTCCCCCCATCAACTAGTGGTGGAGAAACATACAGTAATATCACAATATGGGGTAAGTGATCCCTCATTTTCTTGCCTTGCCCATCATTGTTTAGGTGCAGGCATTGTGTCCAGATGTTAGCTCTGTTTTGTACTGCGTCTTCTAGACGAGACTATGTCCTAAGGCAAGAAAGTGACGCTGATTTGGATTCCGCTTCTCTTGCCTTTACATGTTTCAGTTTCCATCTTCCTGTTCTGGAAAAAGGTTGCTTTCTACCTGCTCTCGTGACACAGGCTAGGTACCTTTAACAGTTGCCCTAGAGCCTGAGTTCATTCCAGCAAGTTATCCATCCATAGAGGGATGGAGAAAGCTAAACCTACTGGATTTCTGCGTGTCATGCAACTCTGTGTGTGTGTGTGTGTGTGTGTGTGTGTGTGTGTGTGTGGTGCAGCTGTTAAAGGTGCAAAGCCTCTGTAAGGAAAAATGTGGGAATGGCATTCTGGAACTCTGAGCTCTGTGTTATGCTAGAAAACAGTATTTATGAATCCTTTTTCCTTTGGATAGGGTTGCCAGATTCATTTAGGTGCAAGGCTTCTGTGCTAATAGCAAGATAAAATTTTTTGGCACAGCCAGCTTCTCTCACCATTACAGTGCTGTGATGGATGAAGCAGTAATTATTCTTGATCACAAGGCAAGAGTGAATCCATTTTGCCATACCACTCACTATGCATCAGGTGAGGGTGAGATCCAAAAGCTGGGGCTGGACACAGAATTGCCAGACTGCATGTGGAACAAGGCTCATGTCTTCTGCACTCATTGTATTTTTAAAGTGTACACCTCAAAATTGCTCAGTGTTCATGTGACCAGCATGAGATTGCAGGCAAGTGCCTTCCACAGGTACCCTCACCACAGAGCTTACTGTAGATCAGAGGTGAGGAACCTGGGATTGATGGGAGGTGGAGTCCAACAGCAACTTACAGAGGCCTGCAGGTTCCCCAGCCCTGGCTTAGATTGTTTGTTGAGTGTAGCTCTGTGACATGAAGACCACCTAGAATTTCAGAATTAAGTAACTCCTTGCCTGTGATGAGGCAGCACTATGTAGTTGCCATTATGCACAAGTCTGTGCTCAGAGCACACTGCCAATAACCTATGTTTAGTACAGGTGGTGGTGGTATGCATAAGGCCTGATCCTTTTTTGTGGTGGCACCAGCACATGTTCAGCTCCATCTCAGTACTGGGCAGGGAGCCAGATAAGAGAGCATTTCTAGCAGCTGTTGTGTGGTCCTGTGAATCAGCCTTTTATTCCCCATGAATCAGGAATGGTCCATATGACGATACCGGCAGGGTGAGGGCAGGTTGTACTAACTGGTTACATGAAACGCAAATGTCTTCCCTCCATCTAATGCTTTTGGATCTGTTCATTTTTCAACATGTTTTGGAAGTTGACCTCTACCCGCACATGCCATACTGTTCCAGCCAATACTCATCTAAACCATTTAAAGAAGTTGGCGTACACACAAATATCTGCACCAATGCCACATGCCATTTAATGCTGTTTGATCTACTTTTACAATGCTGTTTGGAAGCCATGCGTGTCTCCTCTCCAACCATATGCCTACCCTAGTATTCAAAGGGGGCCAATGTGATTATTATTGTTTATTATTTTGTTTATTAATCACTTCCCATCAAGCATCCTGAAGCAATTTAAAATATAATAAAAACTTATACAAAACAGCTGTGTGGCTGTGTGTGTATGTTTGAAACAACTGCATATATAAATTTAAAGAAAAAAACAATCATTTACAACACACACACACACACACACACACACACACAGAGAGAGAGAGAGAGAGAGAGAGAGAGAGAGAGAGAGAGAGAGAGAGAGTTAACAACCACACATATATTAAATCAATTCAAATCCTATACTGATACTAGCTGGGAGAGTGATCTCTATATCTCTATATCTACCTTCCAGCAGCTTGCCTACCTGTTAAATCTGGTCAGGATATTGTGCCATATTTGGAAACCTGCATTTATAAGGCACAAAGTTTAAAATAAATCTGAGGGTACATATTTATTTGTGGCCTGGATACCCTTTGAATTTTAACCTAGCAAACATTGCACTGGAGGGATATCCGATGCCTGTTGTGTCTACAACAATGTTTATCAGAGCACAGTCCTAGAGTGTGGGTGTGAATACAAGTTGATGCCACTATTGGCACCAAATCAACTTCCTCTTGTATGAGTAAGAGAGAGCAAGAAGGGATTACCAAAGCAGAACAATCACAATCCAGGGAGCGGTAGTTGTTTTCCCTCTCTGCTTAGCAGAGTGGTTGGTTTCCCTTATTCACTGACTCCAAGAGGGCAGGTGAAAAAATCTACAGGCCCCCTGCACATTTAACAATAGCGCAGTAGAGGAAATGTCAACAGCTGTACAAGAAGTTGCACTTGCTGAAATCCCCTCTTTTGCATAACTATTAGAGCTGCGGGAGCCCTGTTCTTTTTTTATCTGGCAACCCTACTCCCCACACCCTTACTTACAGGAGTCTGCTGGAACTGATTCAACAATAGGTGCAAACTAGGCAACTGCCCATGGTGTCAAATCTCTAAATGTACTCAACTGCTGAAAGTGCACAGAGGCAATTGAGCTTTGCCTCCCTTCTCCCCAGTAACACAGTGAAAACGAACTCCTCCCAGCTTTTATTATCCAAAACTGAAATCTTAAACCCTTCTTGTTTCTACCCACTAACACACACACACCTCCTTCTCTGGCTTGCCAAACCGCTTCCCAAATTGACACTTTCTCCCCTGTTCACTTACATAATTCTAATCCAAAACTGCTGATCTTTTTATCATACTTTTTATTAAGTTTTCCAAAAATTTAACACATACATTTCAATACATACTGTCAGGGTTTCTGGGAGAGAGGAGGAGATGACAGAGGAGACGGAGAGCGAGTGGGAGGAGGGGCAGAAGGATGAGGAAGAAGATGACGGAATTCTGAGGGAATCCACGAGTCTGAGCAGCGAGTCAGAGGATTCTCAAAAGGGGGTTACCTTAATCAAGCAAAGGGGAGGAGAAGGGAGAAGCGGAGAGGAGCCCAGTGGAAGACAGAGGAAGCAAGAGACGTCTCAGCCGGAACGGAGTAAAGGGGGTGGAGTCGTCAGCCTCTCGGAGGGAGCAGGATTAGGAGAGAACAGAGAGAGGGGGTTGGAGCAGGGTGTTCAGCCGGAAAGGGTGGAGAGCAGAGCAGGGGGTGGTGTAGCGGTCGAAAGAAAGGTCAGCAGCAACGTACGCGCGCCAAGTTCAAACGTAGAGGCGCGCGGAAGTGGAGAGAGCTCAGGGGAGGAGCCCGGCCCTAAAGCCAGAAAGAGGGGGGAAGAGGCGGCAGAGGATTCAGCCTCAGGCGAGTCACGGAGAGAGGGAACCCAGGGGGGCAGGAAGACCCTGCGGAAAAGAAAGGAGAGGAAGAGGTGGTCTAGAGCCAGGCTATTAAGTTGGTGCGGAAGAGGGGAGGAGTCAGAGGGGACTTCAGCGGTCTAACGTGGCAGACGTACGGCCACAATGCTGAACTGTATGAGAAGCAGAAATCTTCAATAAACTTTTCCTGTAAATAAGCTGCAACGGAGTGAGGTCTCTTGTGAGCTGGGACCAGTCCTGGGTGGCCGTGACAGTAAGTCCCCTCTCTGAAAGCAAAAATTTTTTTTGCGAAGCTCACGAACGGGAGCAGCCATGAGCGCTGAGGAGCAGCTGGTTGCATTGCGGAATCAGGTTACCGCTCTCACATCGGCAGTCATTGCTTCGCAGAAGAAGAATGACGACTTGGAGAAGACGTGCCAGGATTTGCAGGCAAGGTGGGAGCGCGCGGACAAGGCGGGGGCCCCAGGATCCAGAGCGGAGGGCATTGCGCTTGGACGAAGGGGGGGTGCCCTAGTTCCGCATTTTAATGGCAACTTGCAAGACTATCCCAATTTCAGAGCGGACGTTGTATATGCACTGCACTTACTCCGTCACGATTTTAAAGATGAGGAGGAGAGAGTGGGGTTCATTGTTTCGCACCTGCATGGGGAGGCCAGGGCTTGGCTACGCAATTTGTGGCGCGAAGATGGACCGGCCCGTCGCGATTCAACTGCGTTCATCAAAGCGATGGATTCTTGTTTTCAATCCTCTGTGGATGTGGACATTGCGCGCCGTCAAATGCACGGGCTGAGGCAGGGGAAAGCGACTGTGCGCCAATACCACTCTAAATTTTTTGCATTGCTCACCGCCTTAGATTGGCCAAAGGACAGTAAACCGGTCAGAGATCTTTTTTGGGAGGGATTGAGCCCCCCCATCAAGGATGAGATCGCTAGGGGGGACAGACCCCAGACCCTAGAAGACGTGGTGCAACGGGCTTTAGCTCTTGGAATTCGACATGAGGCGCGTCCGTGGCACGAGGAGGACGGGCCCCAAGCGCGTGCGCAAGCAAGGACTCTCCCTTTTGTGCACAGGGACTTCAGCCGTGCGCACCCCTCGCCAATGGGGAAGGACAGAGAGGAGCCAATGGAGATTGGTGGTGCTAGGGCTCAGAAGCCATCCCAGAGCCCTGTCCCTGGTGCAGCCAAAGCGAAGCCTCCTAGAGGAACCAGGAAGTGTTACATCTGTGACAGTGCGCACCACATGGCGAAAGAGTGCCCCCAGAGGCTCCAGAAGCACACTGCAGCGCTGGCAACTGTAACAGCAGAGGTGCAACCAGGGGAGCAGCTTCAGGGAAACGACAGTGCCTGGCTGGAAGCAGAGCTACTGGGGCTCAGCCAGGCGGATCTGTAGACAAGCCCCCAGCATCACTGCAGAGCGTGGACCCTTTGCCTCCCAAACCGGCAGTTCTGCTCACAGCAACACTCCAGTTGCCTGATGGGAGACTCCTCGAGGTTCCAATAACGATCGATTCGGGAAGCAACGCCGACTTCATGGGACTGCAGTTCGTTAAGCAGCACAACATGGCGCTCCTGCCTGCAACGACGCCTCTGAACGTGGTCACGGTGGACGGCAGGAAGTTGCTGGGGGGGCAAGTGGTGCAGCAAACCCCTCCCATGATGATGCAGATTGGCAACCATCGAGAGCTTATTAGTTTCAATGTCACCCACTTATCGGACACACCCATCGTGTTAGGCATGAGTTGGCTGGAGAGGCACAGTCCCGCGGTTGCGTGGTACCAGAGGCAGATCAACTTTTGTTCATCGTATTGTGCTCAGCATTGCTTTCAGACCGATCAGGGAGGAGAAGCTGAGCAGCCATTGCATCTGGGTATGGTGCAAACAGTGCCTCACAAGTACCAGGAATTCTTGGAGGTTTTCTGTGAGAAGGAAGCTGACAAGTTGCCGCCTCATAGACCTTACGACTGCGCGATTGATTTAGTGCCAGGGGCGCAATTGCCTGCTGCCAAGCTGTACTCCATGTCGGAGGACGAAATGCAAGAGCTTCGGGAGTTCATAGACCATAACCTCAAGCGAGGTTTCATCCAGGAATCTAAAGCAGCGGGAGGCAGCCCTGTTTTCTTTGTGAAGAAGAAGGACACGCCCCAAAAAAGGCTTATAGTGGATTACAGGTTCATCAACAGCTTGACTAAGCCCAAAGCTTTCCCCATGCCCAAGATTGACGACCTTTTAGCGACCGTCAGGAGGGGCAAGATTTTCACCAAGCTGGACCTACGTGGAGCTTACAATCTCATCCGCATCCGGAAAGGGGATGAGTGGAAGACCGCCATGTTCACCCCTCTGGGCACATACGAATACAGAGTCATGCCTTTCGGCCTCCAAAATGGCAGCCACGTTTTTCAAGCATTTATGCACCACGTGCTAGCAGGTCTCCTCTACAAGAAGTGTGTCTGCTTTCTCGACGATATCCTGATTTTCTCGGAATCGCCGGAGGATCACGATAAGGACGTGAGGGAGGTCCTGCAGAGGCTGAAGGAACACAGGCTGTACGCCAAGTTGGAAAAGTGCCAGTTTGATGTCAGAGAGGTTGATTTCCTTGGCTACAAGTTGTCCGACGAGGGACTGGCCATGGACAGGGCTAAGGTTCAAGCGCTGTTGGACTGGAAAAGCCCTCGAAATCGGAAAGAGGTCCAGAGGTTCATCGGCTTTGCCAATTTTTACCGCAAGTTTATTAAAGGTTTTGCGAACGCGACGGCGGCGATCACTGACACCCTCAGTTCCAAGAAGAAGAAGTTCGTCTGGACCGAACAAGCGGAGCGGTCCTTCCGGACGCTTAAAGGTCTTTTCGCCTCCGAAGAGCAGCTGCTCCACGTGAATCCCGGCAGACCCATGCGGGTAGAGACCGATGCGTCAGATAGAGCGGTTGGGGCCGTTCTTTTGCAAGAGGATTCACAAGGCAACTGGCGACCGGGTGCGTTCTACTCCCGGAAGCTCAGCAAGGCGGAGCGCAATTATACCATATGGGACAGGGAGTTGTTGGCCATTCATGCAGCTTTCAAAGCGTGGCGACACTTCTTGATAGGAGCCAAGCACACGGTGCAGGTCCGCACGGATCACAAGAACTTAGAGTATTGGCGGACGGCTAAGTTGCAGACCCAGCGACACATGCGCTGGGCGGAGTTCTTTGCGGATTTCGACTTCAAAATAGAATACATCCCAGGAGACTCCAATGTTATTGCAGACGCGCTGTCCCGAAAGCCGCAATACTTGGAGGAAGCAGCTCCAATCGCAGCAAAGCACATTTTCGCACCGCAGGCGTGGACGTGCGCTACCATCGCAGTCGACCTGGACGCGGTGCGACGCGCGTTGCAAAGGGATCAGTTTGCACAGTCTAAGATGGAGGAGCTACGCGGAGGGTCGCGACACACCGATGAGTTTCAATTACAAGATGGACTTTTGACTCGTAAGGGTGCCCTTTACGTGCCCACCGACGATCTTCGAGCCAAGGTTCTGCAACAGTTGCATGACGCCCCTAGTGCAGGCCATTTCGGCAAAGAGAAGACGATGGAGTTGGTGGCTAGAGACTTTTGGTGGCCCCAGATGAGAGGAGAGGTGGCGGACTACGTCGCCAGGTGTGATATCTGCCAGAGGTCCAAACCGGTGCACCAGAAGCAGGCGGGATTGCTAGAACCGCTGGAGACACCGCAGCAACCATGGGAGAGGGTAGCGTTGGACTTTGTTACAGACCTGCCCAGCTCCAGAGGTAAGACGGCGGTGTTAGTGGTGGTGGACTTGTTCACCAAGATGGCGCACTTCATCCCTTGTGCCAAGGTGGCGACGGCAGAACAGACCGCAAAGCTCTTCATCGATCACGTCTTCAGAGTGCATGGACTTCCGCAGTCCGTCTTGTCCGACAGGGGGCGCCAGTTTGTTTCCACTTTCTGGCGAAAGCTTCTGGGCATCTTGCACGTCAAAATCAACCTGACATCGGCGAGGCATCCACAAACCAACGGTCAAGCGGAGAGGGTCAACGCGATCATGCAGCAGTACCTGCGGTGCTACGCCAACCAGCGACCTGCGGCGTGGGTGGACTATCTGCCGATGGCTGAATTCGCCTACAACAACACGAAACACGCTTCCACCGGGGTGACGCCTTTCTTCGCGAACAATGGCCGTCATCCCAGAACCTTCCCGAGATTTGCGGCACCAGGAGGGGGGGGGCCTCAAGATGCCGACCAGTTTGCAGCGGAGTTGCAAGAGGTGCACGAGGAGCTGCGGAGACATTTGGAGCTGGCAAAACAGGCGTATAAGGTGCAGGCCGATAAGCACAGGAGGGCGGGAGAGGACATCCAGGTTGGGGACTGGGTGTGGTTAGCAGCCCACGCGATGCCGGCCAGGTCATTGGCCAAGAAGAAGTTAGGACACAGGCAGCTAGGGCCATATCAAGTTGAGGCTAAGATCAATCCGGTGGCTTTTCGTCTAGCCCTTCCGGAAGGTTCCAGGGTGCACCCGGTCTTTCATAGGTCGGTGCTCACTCCCTACAAAACCCCACACAGGTTTCAAGAGTCAGGAGCACCCCCAGAGCCACGTAGGAGGGCGCCTGAGAGGGGGGAATCGCCAAGACCAGGACCTCTTAACGAGGTCACAGAGATACTGGACTCGAGATGGGGGGAGGAGGGAGTTGAATATTTTCTCGCCAGGGAGGGCACACCAGCCGCTGCTAATAGTTGGGTGCCAGGCTACGAGTTAGACGAACCCCTTTTGAAAGAAGAGTTCCATGCACTTTTCCCACATAGACCCATGCCAGCTGAGTACTTTGATGACTGGCTTTTCACACCCACATTGTCAGATAGCACGTTCAGGGGTTTCTCTTCCCCCGAGGAAAGAACACCAGAATCAAGCCCGCCCAGGGGATCGTGCTCGGGGGTGGACACGGAAACCCCTTATTGGTGGGAGGAGCAGCCAGAGGAGGAATGGCGTAAGAGGTGGCTAATAGGTCCTTGGCGGGCAGCACCGGAGGAAGTAGCGATGGAAGCAGAGACTGAGAAGCATTTGGGGGAAGAACCCGACTTCGAATACGCTTACACAGAACTGCCAGCAGAGAACATTGACGTAGACGACCTGTATCCTGAGCCTACCCCCGAAGAGCCGCAGTTTCCACAACCGGTCCCCGGCGAGCGGGAGGGGGGAAGGGGGGGCTTCGAGGGGGGGATGGATGTCAGGGTTTCTGGGAGAGAGGAGGAGATGACAGAGGAGACGGAGAGCGAGTGGGAGGAGGGGCAGAAGGATGAGGAAGAAGATGACGGAATTCTGAGGGAATCCACGAGTCTGAGCAGCGAGTCAGAGGATTCTCAAAAGGGGGTTACCTTAATCAAGCAAAGGGGAGGAGAAGGGAGAAGCGGAGAGGAGCCCAGTGGAAGACAGAGGAAGCAAGAGACGTCTCAGCCGGAACGGAGTAAAGGGGGTGGAGTCGTCAGCCTCTCGGAGGGAGCAGGATTAGGAGAGAACAGAGAGAGGGGGTTGGAGCAGGGTGTTCAGCCGGAAAGGGTGGAGAGCAGAGCAGGGGGTGGTGTAGCGGTCGAAAGAAAGGTCAGCAGCAACGTACGCGCGCCAAGTTCAAACGTAGAGGCGCGCGGAAGTGGAGAGAGCTCAGGGGAGGAGCCCGGCCCTAAAGCCAGAAAGAGGGGGGAAGAGGCGGCAGAGGATTCAGCCTCAGGCGAGTCACGGAGAGAGGGAACCCAGGGGGGCAGGAAGACCCTGCGGAAAAGAAAGGAGAGGAAGAGGTGGTCTAGAGCCAGGCTATTAAGTTGGTGCGGAAGAGGGGAGGAGTCAGAGGGGACTTCAGCGGTCTAACGTGGCAGACGTACGGCCACAATGCTGAACTGTATGAGAAGCAGAAATCTTCAATAAACTTTTCCTGTAAATAAGCTGCAACGGAGTGAGGTCTCTTGTGAGCTGGGACCAGTCCTGGGTGGCCGTGACACATACTAAAACATTTTTTCTTTGTTATTTTGGCCGACTTCCCCCGCCCATTTCCCATGGTGTTTTAATTTCTCTCCCTCTATTGCACCCTGTCTTCTATCTCTTACATCTTAACAACACTACTATAACATTTAAATTCTTCTGTGGCTCATAGTTCAAATCTTGTTTGTGTATCATCATATAATAATATTCCTTTAAATTGTCAGAAAAAGGCTTCCATTCTTCCACAAAACCTTCGTTATTAAGTTCTCTTATTTTGGTTGTTGACTTTGCCAGTTCTGCATAGTAAAAAGTGCTGGTCTTCTGTCTTACTATCCTCCGTTTGTGGCTGCCATAGCCTTTGCTTTGCTGATGGACTATCTTGATGGGTCATGACTCGTGTCTTTGCTATGTCAATGAGTCAGCTGCTTGATGTCTGCCAGGCGGTTTCCTGGATTTTGAAAAATTGGTTTAAACTCCAGATCCCACTAGACCCAAGAATTCAGGAGTTTGCTTAAATTCTAAACTTTTACTGAATCCAGATATCTTAGGGCAGTCTTGCATGCCCCTGTGAACTTATAATATTAGGTTAGACACTCCTGTTTCAATGCTGTGATTAATCAAACTCTTTGGTAGTTAAAAGCTGAAGCAGGAGCCCAGAATGGACCCATATGCATGTTTGCATACTCAGATTTATGTTCAATGAGATTTATTCCAATGGGTGTTCATAAGGCTCACTTTGGCTTTGTTGGGTGGAGCACAGATTTCAATCATGTAGCTTTCTTTTTTTGGCTGTCATTTGTAGAAACAACATACACTGGGAAGCAAACGGAATTACCTTGCGGTTTTGGGCCATTAAAAATAGAAGGAAGAGATTTGTAGAGAGCTGAATACCTACGACACCTAGTGGTTAAAGTCCAGAAATGTCTAAGAAATTGAAATGACGATGAGGAGGGTAGGACAATATTAAGAAAGGAAGAAGGTTGTTGACAAAGACGTAGACAAAGGGAGCTCACAGCAAGTCCCTCATCTGCAGAGAGGCCTTCCTTTCATCCTGGGGGCTCAGCCATCAGTCTTGCTTCTCCCCATGTGTCTGGTGAGCTGTCTACCTTTTATTTTCATGGATTATCATGCATTTGTCATCAGCTTATTAATTTTGTTATATATGTAGGGGGGAAACAAGGAATTGGGGGTATACATCCCAAAATAAGCTTTCAATCACCACACACTCAGGGCCAGATTTAGATGAAGAGAGGCCCTAGGCAACTCCACTTGTGAGGCCCTCCCCTTCCCCCACCCTCACAACTAGAAGAAAATGGAAGAGTGTTATAAAGAAAACTGAGTGAACCCAAGGATGATGACAGCTATAAAAAATTATACAATTCACAATTTCTCCTCTAAAGGACAAAAGATATTATTGTTAAATACCATTTGAGTGGTTTCCCCTTTGTGGCCCTTTTAGATCTGCATACTATACACAAGTATTCCATGCTAGGCTTCACCTCTTTAGGAGAATGATGGGCAGGTCACAGGCCTGTCGTCCTCTTATATACCTGCTGGGATTGACAGGGCATCTGACCCTCACCTGAATCTCATAGCTCTCCTGTAGCTGCTTCTGATGAGTTATCATTTAACTCTTGGGGAAAATTAGCAGCATCACACATTATGTGCATGGAATTTGCCAAACCAATTAACCAACTAGAAGGATTGCTGTTAATAGCACCAGTTTTCCTATAACTTGATATTGCTGGATAGTTTTGATGAACTGCGAAAGCATTTTTAGTTTGCTTTCTGTTGCCACCCTGGAACCTTTATTTATTAGTGCCACTTTGTTTTGTATGATTCCTTGCAAATGAAGGAAAACAATTTTTCTGCTTGTATATGTTGATAATATAATTTTGGTTACTGGGGACAAACCAGATTGTACAAAAACAAGATTGGGTGCAGGCCTGGCCAGGACATAGGCATTCTGACTGTGACAAAGGTGTTTGCTTGCTTGATTAACAGCTGTTGGGAACTTCAAGGACCCTACTCTCCCTTCTTATTGTCTTTGCACTGGACCTGGAGACTCCAATAGAGAGCATTCCATGTCAAGAAGGAGGGCAAGTGGGCACTCTATCAAATGACAGGGCAGGAGTTACACGGAGCAGGGCATTTCACTGGTGGTACCCATTGTATGCTTCACTCTTCCCAGACCTGCTCTCTTTTGACCTGTATTTTGGAGCTTTATAATTTGGACTTTGGTTGACAAGTCTTATCAGTTGCTGACCTATGAGTGGATTTTATTTGCTGCTATTCTGTGCTTCCGGTGCACCAGGGTTTACACCAGCATAATAGAGTTGGCCAGGATGCCAGAAGGGATACAATTTACGAGCTTTCTCCATTATCTGCACAGCAGGAGGTGTTCAGTCAACAGTGCAAAGGCTGAGCTGAAGCATTCCCTGCTGGTTACCTGCTTTCAGCAATAGGGGTCGCTGTCTGGTAGTACCCGATTAGTTAGCTGTCAGATTCTAGAGCTCCCTATTGGTGGCTCTTAGGTAATGTACAAAACACAGAGTCCATTCATAAAACACAGTGTTCATTCATAAAGCAGTAACATAATCGCCATTGCTACATATTGGGTGTATATTTCAGCAGTTGAATGTACAAGTTTATGGTCATGCTGTAGTGTAGTGCTTATGCGACTGTGAATAAAAGGTGGCTAGACTCATTGTCTCAGGGTTTGGGGGAGGAAGAGGTGACAAAACTGATTTCCAATAAGTGCCCCCCTTTATTTCCATAACAAGTCCTTGAGTCTGTACAGTGGTATCTCGGGTTAAGAACTTAATTCGTTCTGGAGGTCCATTCTTAACCTGAAGCACCACTTTAGCTAATGGGGCCTCCTGCTGCCGCCGCGCTGCCAGAGCACGATTTCTGTTCTCATCCTGAAGCAAAGTTCTTAACCCGAGGTACTATTTCTGGGTTAACGGAGTATGTAACCTGAAGCGCATGTAATCTGAAGCGTATGTAACCCGAGGTACCACTGTACTCTTAAGGGTAACACCAGGGACCTAGAAGGTGCAGGGCTTGTCAGTCCACCCCCTGCACAGTCTCATCAGGGCTGAACTTACCACAACTGGAGCAATTTGGCCAAATTGGGTCCCGCGGGCTGCTCCTAAGGGGGCCCCTGCACCAGGGCAATCTAGATGAATTTTATTTATATCTATAAAATTTTGTTGTGAACTGGGGCCCTACAAAAAAAAAAACAAGTTGCGCCCCACTGCTTCAAATTGGGCCCCACTGGCTAGCCCTGAGTCTAATGGTTGCTGGGCCTGAGTTGCCCTGCCCTTACATGAAGCCTTGGGTGTACAATTTTGGGAGAGGGGAGACTGTGGCACTGGGGAGAGGGCAGGCTGGTGAGGCTCCCTAGATTTAGAGGCCCTCGGTTTCAGCCTACTTAGCCTATACATAAATCCAGCACTGCGCACACTAGAGCAGCATCTTGAACCAAGGCAATCATAAAGATAAAGCAGATGAGAAATCAAATAGTTGGCCTCACTGCATCAACACCTTCAAAAAAGCCTGGGCAAAGATGTGCGTCTGAAACCAGAGCTTGAAAATAAGCAGTGTGGGGGCCAGACATATCTTGGCGGGGAGGGCAGTCCAAATCCTTCTAATCCTGTTGATTAACGTCTGCTGGACAATTGTATTTCTCTCTTGTCTAGACAAGTTATGAGTTTCAAACGTTCAAATATGTGCAAAATTTCATCTCAGCTTTTCTTTAGACTCTGGAAGAACCAAAGACAACAAATTAAGTACATCCCAATTTTCACTCCAAGAACAACTGCAGCTAAAGCAAAGTAACAGAGAACAGAAATTCCTGAGTGTGCTTTCCACAGGAATTGTAGCGGAGTTATATATATATATAAATGGATGCTATATAAAAATATGGCACACATTGAATTTTTCAGTCCTGGGGTGAATCATGGCTTCCTCTTAATTTCAGAAATGAAATGACAGATGCACCTGCACCCTGGTTATGTCATCTACCTGGACTCTTCCCCCACGCTTCAGGTGGACTGTGCCTTTTAAAAATGTTTGAAGCGTCACATGAAGATCTAGCTATTCATTTGTCAAATCTTTTAAGCAAAACAAAAATATTTATTTCTCAAAACGCATTACTGCCAGAGGCGTTGAGTTCCACCCAACATTTTTGGGGGGGACTCATCACATGACATCACACATGCGACAAACACATGTGACATCATGCGCATCAGGGGCAGGTTGTGAGGAATGCTGAGGTCCACTGCCATTGCAAGGAGGCCTGGGTCCCCAAGACTGGGGGTCGTGGGGCTCAGCCCCATCCCAACATACTTTGTTGGGGCTGAGAACACCTCAGAGTTGGCGCCTATGATTACTGCTCCAATGACATGAGGGCTAGGTTTTCTGGCGACATCAAGTGGGGTTAACCAAGCTGGGTCGTGCACTGCCTGCTTCTGCTTCAAGCTTGCAGAACGGTACTTTTTGGAGCTTAACCCTACTGAGGAGTAGGCACATTGGCCAGGAACGCAGTGAGGGTGGTTCCAGACGGGACTCGCTGCTCTAAATATGTGACATCTATCTTCAGCAAGATCATGAAGCTGAGGCTCCAATACTTTGGCCACTTAATGAGAAGAGAAGACTCCCTGGAAAAGACCCTGATGTTGGGAAAGATGGAATGATGCAGTGATGGCTATTGCTGCTTATATCTGGTCTGGCAATGTACTAGACTGCATCATGACTATAGAGGTTACATTGCCTTCTCTTCCACATAAGATATTAATATTTCTGTGTAAATTAAAGCAAAACCTCTAGCTGCTGTTTCCTATTGCAGTGTAATCAAGTGCTACACAGGGTGACATGTGGAGTCAGAAATTTCTTTCTCTTCCTCTTTACTGTCTAATTACTAGGCACATGATTCAGATTTTAGTGTCTGCCCCCCCCCCCCCAAGAAGATAAATGACATCCATTTTATCTTCATTTACACCTAGTTAAATTATGTCACACAAAAGCTTCGAAGTCCCATAAAGGAAGAAGGGAGTACAGACCACATTTATGCACACTTTATTTTTTTAGGCATTCATTTAAGACATCTTTGTGTACATCTGAATAATGTTATTTGTGAAACAGCCCTTTAGCTAACCTGGGAAATGCCAACCTGGATGTTAAATACATCCTTTGGGCAAGATTCAATTTCCTTACCTTTCTGGGAGGAAGTATTCTGTTGCTTGAAATTACATTTCTGATTTTGTTTAGTTTGCAAATAAGACCTTGATTTGTGAAAAGGATTTTTGTTTTTGTTTTTTAAAAAACCTCTCCTCTCCCCTCTATGTATCTACTTCCCAGCAGAGGGAGCACAAGTGGCGTTGTCCAACAAGCCACTCGTTCATTGCTTCAGTGATTGTAAGCTTCTCAAAGAAAAGAAAAATATATCGGGCTGAAATCCTATGCACACCCTTAAATTGAAATCTGTGGGGCTTGGTTCTGAGCTGACATGAATAGGATTGTGATTTGAATGATGTTTAAGGCCACATATGTTCTGATGGACTCTTTTGAAAGCAGATGTGTTGAAATGCACAGGGTGCTTTATGTGGCAAGCATTTCTGCAGGGTGCAAAACAGATGCTTTCGTGCCTTGAATAGAAAATAATAAAAAAAGAACATTGTGAATGTTGAATGATATTAATGAAGAAAATCTGGAAAACACAATAAGTAAAGTGGTCACAGTGTTTGCCTGTTTTATGATTTGCATTATTTATTCATTTTTAAAGTTTTTTTTAAAGGAAAGATAATCCCAGAGGGTCAAAAAACAATAAAATCTAGCATTTACTTTATGACTGGACCCAACATATTAAACTTATTGAGATATGCATTTGAAATAGTACTTAAAAGACCTTCATTGGGTTGAGGAATATGTTACTTGCAGATGTAATAAAATAGTGTAGAGAAGCTCTTATTTTAACACTTTTTTTTTTACTCTGCCACTTCTCTATCCTCAGTTTCCCTCTCTCAAAGCAGCTTTTCTTAAAAATAAAAAGATTTGTAAAGTTGCACCATCAATGGATGAACATTCCTGGATGAGAAATGGCTCACCGCAGCCAGTGTGCCTGGTCTACTGGGCTGGTGTTGCCGTTTGTGTACCCATGATCGCAGCATGGGGAAATGGCTCCTTAGACAAGGATCCCTGGAAGTCCAACTACGTGAATTGTGAGGACCCCGCTGCCCTGAGGAAGTTCACCTGAGGAAGAAATACATTTAGAACACATCCTAAATGGAGACATGTTGCTCTATTTACTTTGCTTCTCCCTCAGTTGGAAAAAGGCAAAGGCAAATGATACCAAAGGGTGGGGAGATTCAAGTGGAACACTCCTTCACAAACTGTCTGGCTTCAGTCACCACCTATGCAGGCATAACCATCACCACTTATTCAGAAAGGGGAGGATCTTGAGGTTCTGCACACAGCTCACCACCGTCCTGTGCTCAAAGCTTATAGAAAGGCAGAGCTGGAGAGGTGTTATTGAGCCCACACGAATCAATTGCACATGGAAGAATATGAAGAGGGCCATGCAGCAGAAGGTACAAGGACTTGGGGGCTGAGGGATTCGGAAGCCTGGCATCATTTTTGATCATGAGGCCCTGCAGAGACCCAATGGAGTGCATTTTTGCCACTGGGCAACAAGGCTTGGTAGCTGGACATTTACAATGTACAGTGGTACCTCGGGTTACATACGCTTCAGGTTACAGACTCCGCTAACCCAGAAATAGTGCTTCAGGTTAAGAACTTTGCTTCAGGATGAGAACAGAAATCGTGCTCTGGTGGCACGGTGGCAGCAGGAGGCCCCATTAGCTAAAGTGGTGCTTCAGGTTAAGAACAGTTTCAGGTTAAGTACGGACCTCCGGAACGAATTAAGTACTTAACCCGAGGTACCACTGTAAGTGGTTTGGCCGTGAGTCAGCAGAAAGGGGCCGACTCAGGTGGCAGATATGGCATTGGGTCAGATCCTCGTGCATGAGAAAGGCTTGACTTGTTTTCCCCATTGCCATAGCTTAATTTCCCCTCCCTCACACAAAACACAGCGTGGCCCACCATGTCTAGATGCAAACCCAGGTTTTGAGGACAAAGTGAGTATAAATAACTGGAGTGTAGGAAGCAGGCTTGGCTGGAAAGGAGCGGAAAGGAGCATATAAAAAGCAGGGAGAGAGGGGAGAGCTCATGGAGAAAGGAGCAGTGTGGTTCTCTCTGGTCAGGGAGAGAACCAGGAGCCAAAGAAGAAATAGGAGGAGAAGAAATAAGACGTGAGTAGGATTTGGCTTCCTCAAGCAATGAGCACCTAGAAAAGCACAAACCTTCTTTCGAAGACAATTATTTCCAAGGTGGAACAATTATCAAAGGATAAGTAGTCTTCACAGATTTCCTAAGTGCTTGTGCATGTTTACATATTTACATGGGGACTGGCGTTTCAGATTCTGTGAGGAATCAGAGATAACAGATCTCCCCCCCCCCCCCAGCCATGATCAATGTTGCACACTGTGTGATGAAACAAGCATTTGCATATGTTAGTGATGGTGGTGATGAGAGAGAGAGGGAGAGAGGTCCCTGCCCTCTTCCTGTTCCACAATGCAACAAGCCTTTTAATTGAAATGAAACCACAGCATGATATAACAGCGGCATGATGTGGCCGTAGGAAATGCAAGGCCAAAGGCATCACTAGCCATAGGCTGGGTCCAAACCAGAAATGCCACAAGAGTCCAAAAATAGCACAGAGTGTCTGCCTCGTCAACATGACTGAAGCAGGAAGACAGCAGACTGCATGCATAAAAACAAACTTGTTTATCTGGTCAGGATCAGAAAGGAGGGCATTCAACCAAGAGGCAGGCTGGTGGCGGAAACAAACCTAAGAAGAGCTCGGCAGGATTGGATTAAAAGTCCTTGTAGTCCAATATTCTGTTTCCAACTATTGGCCAGTCAGAAGCCTCTAAGAAGGAAGCGTTCAAGCAGGGCACGAAGGCACCAGGCAGCAGCCTCCCCTTATTGTTTTGGACACAGCACATGGGGTTCATGGGTACTGCCTCTGGTGTGGAAGAAAGCAACCAAGTGCACCCCAGTAGTTTGCACACATCAAAGGTTCATTTCACACCATACACTGAGAGGTACTGCAAAACAGCAGGAAGCATTAAACCTAGCCAAACACATTTCGTAAAAAAGAAAAGTGACATAACAATTTGGGAATGAGTCAAGGCAGCTTTATTCCCTGCTGTCTAACCCTGGCTAAGGCACCCAAGCCATGATTTTAGGGAGGGGGGGAGGCTTTATGTTAGGGGGAGCAGAACCGAGTTATCTGTGATGCAATTGATCAGTGAGTAAAGTATTTGAATGAATGAATTTTATTATTTCAGTCACAGACCAGTTCCAGCGTAAAGTGTTTTTATTTATGGTATTTACTTGATTGCAGGGGGGCAGCTGCCTCCCTGGCTATGCCCATGACCCAAGCTTATTCATCTGTACAGCCTTTTCATATGATCTTTGTTCTAAAAAACCAGACAGTTGTTACTTGTTTGTTTCCGAGGATGCAGATTAGACCTGTGTTTAATCTTAATGAGCAAACATTTTTACAATGAAAGTAGCATGTGGGATAGAAACACACTTGAAATCCTCTCTTACTCAGCTTCTTCCTAGCCATGTTATCCCAGCCAAATGGGTCTCAAGTACTCAATATGACAGCATAATGATGTCACAAAATCATAATGTAGCATTATAGCCATGCCAGTTCAGAGAGAGGACAGTGCTTCCTGCCCTTTTTTCTGAAAAGGTAGACACCATATTGCCAATCTGATGATGATTCCTGCGGAACAAATACAGAGAGAGGGCAAGAAGTATTGCTTTCACTTTGAACAGGGAAATACTTTCACACCTGTTAATAGAGCTCACCCCAAAAATGAAGGAAATTTTCACAAAGTATGGACTTTTTACAAAAAGAGAGAGAAGATACTCAGCTCTAACATGGACATTTTTTTTCCAGGTAGTACTTCTTTTGTGGGGATATTCAGTTTTTTCTCATCATTCAAACCAAAACATTTTATTGCTAGGAAAATGTGATTTCCTTACCAGCCTGTGCACTGGTTACAGCCATGTGAGATCTAGGTCTCAGATGCTGGCTGTGCAAACATGAGCTGCTCTCAACTAAGAGCTCTGGCTTGGCCTAAATATTCAAATGAGCTTACAAAGACATTTTCATTTTGCTGGCACATGGAATGCTCCCTGGGTCTCCCACAAAGGCCTGTTTTCAGACAGTCACTTGATTAGCCCATCAGCTACTCTGCTGTGTCCAGAGTTCCCTTAAAATACATGCTGCCACTGCCTACTAACTTATAGAGAGTAGTACAATTCCCTTTATGTTGTTAATCAAGTACACATACACAGTGCTTTTTTTCCTTTAAAAAATGTCTAGGGCTACTCTCATTTTGACTCAAGAAAGCCACCATTTTATAGTGCAAATTGGGGGTGGGGATACAGGAAATGGACAAAAGTACAAAGATTCACAAAATGCTTATGGGTATGTGTCCCCCTGCGTCCCCCAGAAAAAAAGCACTGCACATACACAAGGCAAGTGAAGTGAGACATTTATCTCAGAATCCACCCAGATCATAACATAGCTATGAGAGGCAGAGAGAGAAAGAGGGAATGAGATGAGAGACAGAATGAATGTAGGGGTTGTGCCAAATTGATTGCCATCTATGATCTGTGACTGTGACCCCCTAAGGCTTTCCCCCATGTTATATGGAGGCCTTTCTTGGAGGTTTCTAAGCAGAGGTTGGATGGCCATCCGTCCTGTATGATCTAGTTGAGATTTCTGCATTGCAAGGGGTTGTGAAGGGAGTGGGCAGGGGGGGTGCATTGACAGTTGGAAGGCAACGCCCGGAGAGCAGGAGGAGAAATGCATCTGGAGCAAATAAGATATGCAGGTTTGACTGATAAGCGAAAGGAGTGCACTGCCAAAATGCTCTGGCAACACCCAATGAGGCCATAAGGCAAAGGGGGGAATATGATGATACGTTACTGGTGGTGGGGTGGTTGGGAGGTGCTGCTAGGGTATAAAAACTGCTTGCTTACGTGTTTTAGACGCCCCAGCCTTTGGAAATAATTCCGCTGGTGGTCTCTGCGCAGATCACAATAAACTTTTTCTCCGAAGGAACTGAATCCCTGGTGCTTCTTTGTCACCTCTGTGTCCTGGGTAAGCGGGCAAATGGATCCCAAGTAATTAAGGCTTCAGATTTGGGGGCTCGTCCGGGATTTGCCCATACCCATTGGACCGGAGGCCAGGCTCGACCGCGGTGAACAGCTTGGGCTGGCGCTCGCAGCTCCAAGCGCGCACCCTGCCAGTTTGTAGGGGGAGCCAGCCACGCCGTCCCGAAGTGGAGACACTGGGTCGAGGGAGAAAAGGGAAGGCCGAGGAAAGGGACCCACAACAGGAGAAAGGTGAGCCCTAAGGGAAAGGGACTAGAGGCTTGATCAACCTCACCTGGCCGTGGCAGTAAAAGTGCCGCCAGGAGGGTAGGAGGGGAGGACAGAGGGGAGCCTGTGTTGTGTGTGGTGTGAAAGGATGAATGTATATGTGAGGCCGGGGCTTAGCGTCCCCTTGGCCAAGCGTGTGTAGGATTGTGAGTTTCTTGGCAGCGCGAGCTCGTCCAAGCCACAGTCTGTAGCAAAACCGGTGTGTTTGAAGAGAAGTCCCATATAGGAGCAGAGTATTTTGTTAGACATGGGATCTGGAGGCAGTAAATGTACCCCTTTGCAGTGTTTACTGGATAACTGGAGAACAGCTACAAAACATGACTATTGGGGTTTTAAGTTGCAGAAAGAGAGACTCAGAACTTTATGTGAAGTAGTTTGGCCCACGCACGGAACTGGCTGGCCATCAGAGGGCACTCTCGACCTGCAGTTAATAGACCCCCTGTGGCAAAATATTGTTAATGTTCACCCAGACCAGATTCCTTATATTTCCACCTGGAAAACTAATGTGGAAAAAAATCCCTCGTGGCTGGAGTCCTGCCGCAGTAGAATAGACCAGGGCGCCCGCCTGTGTGCGGTCAGAACGAAGCCAAAACCCCCGGTCTTACAGGACCCGGAAGAAGAAGGTGTATTGAGACCTCCTCCCCCATATGCCCCACCAACGGCAGTGCCAGGGGAGGCCAAAGATGATGAATCAGATGAGGAAAAGGGAGAGGATGAGGAGTTTAGACAGACTATTGGAAAGTTGACAAAGGGTGGAAAGAGGTGGACTGAAGAACAAAGGAAAAGAGTTAGGGATTTTGTAAATGACTTTAAGGAAGAAATAGACGTTAGTGGGCACTTAGTGAGTGCCGCAGAGTGTAAAAGGGAGCAATGGAAGAAGAAACAGAGACATTGGGAACAGGCTTGGGATAGAGCTGCCCTGCATAAGGCAGCCAAGAAACAAAAGGAGAGAGCAGAGAAAATAGCCCCCCTGCGCCGGGTTTATGACCCACCGGGACCCCCAGGGGTGAACGGGGCGCCAGCGCCACGAACATATACGGTCCAACATGTGCCTTTCTCAAGTGCAGATGTATGTAATTGGCGCAATCAGAATCCCTCTTTTGAGGAGAACCCAGCGAAAATTATAAAATTGTTTGAAGGGATTTTTAAAACTTATAATCCCACTTATGATGATTTAGAATATCTCCTGGACTCACTACTAACTACAGAAGAAACTAGGAGAGTCCACACTGAGGCAAGAGCGCATTTGCGGGCTCAAAACCTGGGTGAGGTGGCCATAAATATCGCCTACCCCCGAGAAACCCCTAACTGGGATTACCAAGAAGTGGGAGGCCAAAATTCTTTAAATACGTACCGCCAACATGTATTGACTGGGATGAGGCGGGCCTCCCGGAAGCCTACTAATTTGATGAGAGTTAGGGAAGTAATTCAGAAGCCTGAAGAACCACCTGGAGCGTATTTAGAAAGACTGAAAGAGGCATATAGACAGTATACTCCCCTGGACCCAGATGACGGAGCAAATGCCCCCATTTTGAAGGCCGCCTTCGTAGCCCAGGCAGCTGCCGATATTCGCCGAAAAATCCAGAAGAATGAAGGGTTCATGGGACATTCTTTGGAGTGGATGTTAGAAATAGCACAGACTACTTATAACCAGAGAGAGGAGGAAGCTCAGAAAAAGAAAGAGAAATACCAAGCTAGGAAGTTAATGGCGCTACGGACTAGCGGTCCTTTGGGAGGAGAAGCAACCCGGGGAGGAGGGCGAAATCGCTTGGGACGGAACCAATGCGCGATCTGCCGGCAGGAAGGGCACTGGAAACGGGAGTGCCCGCAAGCACAACAAGAAGCCAGGGGACGAGGAGCTAGGATATCCGAACCCGCCCAGGCTACACCAGGCCCAGGTCCAAGACCCTGGGCTCCTGGGAATCAAGGGAGGGGTAGAGGAAGAGGCCAAGGGCCTCCATGGATGCCACCACCGCAGCGGCAGCCGGGAGCCATGAGCCTGAGGGAAGATGAAGAGACTTATTAGGACAGACCGGGCCCAGCTGATATAGGTTCCCGTGAGCCCATGGTCAAGATACAAGCAGGGAACCAAATGATGCCTTTTTTTAGTGGACACAGGAGCGGCTTACTCTGTCGTCCCAATCCCCATGACTAAGCCTACCACCAAAACAATCAGTGTAATTGGGGCAACTGGGAAATCACAAAAAGCCCCCTTTCTACAGCCTGTAACTTGTAAATTAGGAGGCCAGGTAGTACAACATAAATTCTTGTACATTCCGGAATGCCCCATCCCATTGTTGGGCCGAGACTTATTGGCAAAACTACAAGCTCAAATTTTCTTCAACCCATCTGGGGAAGTTGCCATGTCCACTGGGCCCATCGGAGAGTGGGCCTTAGAGGTACCATTGAGGGAACATTGGCGCCTCATGATGGTAGAAGAAGAGGAGGGAATTGTCCCTGATGAACTCCTCAATGAGGTAAACCCTGAAGTGTGGGCAGAGGACAACCCCCCCGGCATGGCCAAAAATATACCTCCAATAATTGTAAAGCCAAAGCCATTTGCCAACCCAGTAGCTGTGAACCAATATCCTATCCCGAGGGCGGCAGCAGAGGGAGTATGGACCCATCTAGCTCGGCTTCTTCAGTATGGCATTCTGAAACCATGCCAGTCACAGTGGAACACCCCCTTACTCCCTGTAAAGAAGGAGGGAGGAGCATACAGACCAGTCCAGGATTTGAGGCTGGTGAATCAGGCCGTGGAAACGCTCCATCCAAATGTGCCAAACCCATACACATTATTGAGCCTTATTCCACCAACAGCTCAGTGCTTCACAGTGCTGGATTTAAAAGATGCATTTTTCTGCTGCAGATTAGCAGAAGAAAGTCAGCCTTTATTCGCATTTCAATGGACTGACCCAGGGACTGGCACTAAGGTTCGATACACCTGGACTAGGCTCCCACAGGGGTTCAAGAATTCCCCAACCCTTTTTGGGGTGGCATTGGCCTCAGATTTGGCTAACTTCCCCACCTCCCCAACCAGGGTCTTATTGCAGTACTCAGATGACCTTTTATTGGCGTGTTTGGACAAAACAACATGCATGAAAGCCACCAAGGACTTGTTAAACCACCTGGCTGAGGCTGGATACCGGGTATCCAAGAAAAAGGCGCAGATATGTCAACCAACTGTAAAATACCTTGGTTTTGACATCTCTCACCAACAGCGAACTCTAAGGGAGGAAAGAAAACAGGCTATTATCCAAATACCAGAGCCAAAAAACCGCAGGGAGCTCCGTGGTTTTCTGGGATCCGCAGGGTTCTGTAGGATATGGATACCTAACTACAGCAGCATTGCTCGGCCCCTGCATGAGTCAACTAGGGGAACAGAGAAGGATCCTTTTATATGGGGCAGGGAACAGCAGCAGGCTTTTCAGGATCTCAAAGTGGCATTACAACAAGCCCCAGCGCTTGGCATCCCAAACCCCGAGAAGCCTTTTACCCTGTTCATAGATGAAGACCAGGGGGTAGCCAAGGGAGTTTTATGCCAGAAACTGGGCAATTGGCAGCAACCCGTTGCATACTTGTCAGAGAGGCTAACCTCAACAGAACAAGGGTTGCCCCCCTGTATGAGAGCGGTTGTGGCAGTGGCCACCCTACTCACAAAGGCAGATAAATTCACGTTCGGACAAGACACCACTTGTGTGACTCCACACGCAGTCCCAGCCTTACTTGACATGAAAGGCACCTATTTCCTATCACAAGCAAAAATGAGGAAGTGCCAGATGTTGTTATTACATCCACGCCTGAAGTTTCAGGTTACCACAGCCCTTAACCCAGCTACCTTATTACCGGTAGGAGAAGGTGAGGGACCGACCCATGATTGTGTAGAGGTCATGGATGAAGTGTATTCCAGCAGGCCTGACCTGAAGGATGAGGCAAACCCACATTGGCCTTCATGGTTTTTGGATGGAAGCAGCTTTGTTGAGGCTGGACAGCGAAAGGCAGGATATGCAGTAGTAGCCCTTGAAAACAACGTGGTTGAGGCCAGTTCACTCCCACTGGGAACCTCAGCCCAACTGGCTGAAATAACGGCACTTACCAGGGCCCTGTGTCTAGCAAAAGGGGAAAAGATCAATATTTATACTGACTCAAAGTACGCTTTCCTCACCCTGCATGCCCACGGGGCACTGTGGAAGGAAAGAGGTCTGCTCACCTCCAGAGGGGGTCAAGTGGCGCACCCTCAGGCGCTCTTAGACCTTCTGGACGCTGTCTGGGAACCTGAAGCAGTGGCAGTGATACACTGTTATGGACACAAAACTGGACCTAGTGAAGAGGCCAGGGGAAACCGCCTGGCTGACCGGGTAGCAAAGGAAGCAGCCCGGGGTTCATCCCCAACACCTTTCATTGGGGCCCTGGTACCAGAAGAAATTCTGGATAGCACCTTGAAACCAAGGTACTCTGCCCATGAGGTGGCTACCGCAGACGCTGAGGAGCTAAGGCTCTCTAAAGAAGGATGGTATCTCACCCCTGATGACCGGATATGGATCCCAGGATCATTATCCCGGCAAGTAATTCAGCGGTACCATGAGTCCACCCATGTGGGACCTGATGCCACGACCAAGCAGCTGGAAAAGTGTTTTTATGTGGCCAACCTTTACCAACTGGCTGCCCAAGCTTCCAGGAAATGCATGTTGTGCCAAAGGAACAACCCTAGAACTGGACACTTGGCTCCACCAGGAGTTCAGCACAGTGGGATGGCACCCATGGAGGACCTTGTTGTGGACTTTACTGAATTACCTCGATGTGGATTGTATCATTATTTGCTTGTGGCAGTATGTACGTACACAGGATGGGTTGAGGCATGGCCCACTAAGACTGAGCGGTCATCTGAAGTCACTAGATGTCTGCTGCGGGAAATCATTCCCCGCTATGGTTTGCCCCGCTCTATAGGATCAGATAATGGCCCAGCGTTCGTGCATTCAGTTTTGCAGGAATTAGCAAAAATAATGCAAATAAACTGGAAATTACATACTGCATATAGACCCCAAAGTTCTGGGAAGGTGGAAAGAATGAATAGGACTTTGAAAAATCAACTGTCCAAATTGACCCAAGAAACAGGGTCTAATTGGGTGTCCATGTTGCCCTTGGCTTTGCTTAGAGTCCGTAGTCTCCCATCGAAACGTACTCACTTGTCACCCTTTGAAGTGATGTTTGGAAGACCGGTTCCTTATGTGCGCATGCTTTCACCTATCCCTGTTCAAGATGTGGAGTTGAATAATTATGTACAGTCACTCTCCCAAGTTTTTCTCTCTCTCAATAGGTGGGCCCAAGCTCGGACTCCTTGCATTTTAGTCGAGTCCTTGCACCAGTTCAACCCAGGTGATGAAGTGTGGGTAAAAGACTGGGCCCAAATCCCGCTGCAACCGTGCTGGAAGGGACCCTACACTGTTCTCCTCTCTACACCCACTGCTGTGAAGGTTGCTGGCGTTACCCCTTGGGTCCACCACTCTCGAGTGAAGAAAGTAGTCTCTGATTGGACTGTGTCCCCACATCCCGAGGACCCCCTCCGGCTGACCATCTTCAGGCGCCCAGCGGACGACCGCTCTGCTGGTATCACTCCGGACCTCTAGGCACGGCTGGAGAAGTGGATAGGAGGAGCGCCCGCCGGCAGCGCTCCCAACGTACCTGCAGTTCGAGTAACACCACCTGATAATGTTTTAAATTCCGAAAGAACTCTAGTGTGTATTATTTGGTGTGAGGAAGAGCCCGTGGGTATTTTGACACCAAGTGCCACCTACTCTTGTGGGTGTGTGGTAATCTACCAACCTTGGGCTCCTTCCCCGTGGGGCTTGTGTTTGCCCTCCACCCACCAAGGATATAGTCACCCCGCAGGACTAGAAGGGTTCTATTTGCATACTATAGGTTTTGATCCTTGGAGGTTTCCACGACCCCTTTTATCCTGATCGCCCTGAACGCCCAGGCAGGCCAAATCCTTCCCCAGACCCTTATCATGATTAAGGAATGGTGGGAGGAACCTTGGAACCATCGGGCATGGTGGATAGGGGTGACATGTACTGCCTTGATTATATGGATGCTGTTATATTTCTGTTGGCACGAACGCCATAGGTTTTCTGGAAGGAAGCGATCCCCCTCCATCCCCTTGATGATCCTTCTCCTATTTATGGTGGGAGAATCCACTCCCAAGGCCAAATGCTTCCAGGCCTTAAATCGTAATAGCATTTTCCCCACACATGAAATGAGAAGACAGGGGGCTCAGAGTCTCTATAACAAGTGGCTTCAATTGGCAGAAATAGTAGCCCATGAAGCAAATAAAACTGCTTGTCTTGTTTGTACCCTTGGACCCTTTGATGGAGGAGGAGGAATGCCCATGCTCCCCGTACCCCTCAATCGTTCTCAGATCCAATATACGTATAGTCCATCCCGCCCAACTCCTTATTGGAACCATTCAACTCCTTTACGAGTTTATAGGGTCTCTGGATGGTTCTGTACTAATAAAACCCGAAATGCCGTTTACAACCATACGAGGTTTTTAGGACGGTCATCATGTAATTGTACATGTGGTCCTTTGGACATCTCTGAATGTGGCGGGGCTTGTACTAACCTTGCACTCCTGGAGGGAGATTCTCGAGCCAGCTGGGCCTCTTCTCAGCGCGGCAGTAATATTTATTGGATTTGTGGGACAAAAGCTTATCACCTCTATCCACGGAACGGATATGGTGTCTGCTTTCCAGCATTTCTTGTACCTCCAATGTGGATACCCTCTTCCCCATCCCATCGTAACCGCCGCTCTGTTGATATCTCCAACATCGCGGGGGGTAGTAAACAAACCTGGGGAAAGGACGAATGGCCACCTGAACGCATAATTGCCCACTATGACCCTGCCTCCTGGAATCCCGATGAGTGGGTGACAGGAGCCCGAGAACCCATTTACAATCTCAATCGCATCATCCGGCTCCAGGCAGTGGTGGAAATCATAGCCAATGCCACGGCCACTGCCCTCCGCCTCGTGGCCACCCAGTTAGATGAAACCCGCACTGCCCTTCTCCAATTACGCTTGGGAATGGACTTTATTTTGGCCAAGCAAGGAGGATTTTGTGCGGCCCTCAACCTGACTGGTGGAGCATGTTGTTTTAACATTTCAGATCATGGCGAAGCCATCCGTAATTTGGCTGCTAGCATTGAAAAAGTAGCCCATGTTCCTGTACAAACTTGGGAAGGATGGGATATGTCCTGGCTAGACAATTTCCTCCCAACAGGGTGGCTCCGGGGGCTCTTTGCTATGCTTATGGGACCTTTGCTAATTTTGCTTTTGCTATGCTTTTGTATGCCCTGCTTGGTCCAATGCTTGCAAAATATGATGCAAAAAATGATGTCCCGAATGATGGGACCCCGTGTGATTGCCCTCATGCGAGAGTATAGGCCTATCCCTGCGAACGAACCTATGGATTAGGTTGTTCAGAAGAAGAGGAGGGAAATGAAGGGAGTGGGCAGGGGGGGTGCATTGACAGTTGGAAGGCAACGCCCGGAGAGCAGGAGGAGAAATGCATCTGGAGCAAATAAGATATGCAGGTTTGACTGATAAGCGAAAGGAGTGCACTGCCAAAATGCTCTGGCAACACCCAATGAGGCCATAAGGCAAAGGGGGGAATATGATGATACGTTACTGGTGGTGGGGTGGTTGGGAGGTGCTGCTAGGGTATAAAAACTGCTTGCTTACGTGTTTTAGACGCCCCAGCCTTTGGAAATAATTCCGCTGGTGGTCTCTGCGCAGATCACAATAAACTTTTTCTCCGAAGGAACTGAATCCCTGGTGCTTCTTTGTCACCTCTGTGTCCTGGGTAAGCGGGCAAATGGATCCCAAGTAATTAAGGCTTCAGTTGGACTAGATGAACTTCACAGTCCCTTCCAGCTCTACAGTTCTATAATTCGCTGATTCTTTTATGTGCGCTTACATTCACAACTCTCATCTCATTCCCTCTTTCTCTCTGTGTCTCATAGCTGCTGCACTCTTTTCACTTTGGTACCGTCAACCATTCCTCTACTCATTCTTTCTGTCACATGGCCTCCTTTCAAACCACCATCTGAATTTGGTGTCCCACAACAAGCAAACAGGATAGTTTAGCTGGAAACATGACAACTGCAATTATGAGACTTATAAACAAACAAGGCATAATAAGAAAAGGATACACACTCAGTCATGGTTGTAACCATAGCAATGAGTTCCACAGGCCCATTTGGTGGACTCATTTTAAATAACCTCTCTCCTAGATCAAATGGCATCTTCAGATTTAATCAAGTCAGTATAAAAAAACACACCCGCTGAACCACTGTCGCAGCTACAATTCCTTTTAAGAAATATGAGGCAATCTTTTTTTCCCCTCTTGCCAACCAGTGTGCTGGAACAATATGTCTCAAAACTGTCTGAGTGTTGCTCCTCATTCTGAGTAGCTGTTTCTTCAGAAACAGGAATAAGGTCCTCTTGTAATCCAAAGTTCAAAGAAAAGACAGCACTCTAGGAGTCACAGAATCATTCTTCAAAGTTCTAGCAAGGTTTTAAAAAAGCACAATCAAGACTTCTGTGGGGCAAGTTTATTCTTGGACCAACCCTTAGCACTACCACATTTTCAAAAAAAACTTGTATGAATGAACATTTGCTGTAATGCAAAAATGCAATTAGGTATGACTTGGGAAAACATGGCTAGAAAAGCAGGTTCTGCTTGTCCTGTAAGATTTCACACCTGCTTGCTTTTTTACATACTGATAGCTGAGAAGGCATTTCAAGCAGTGCAATATGGTACATGTCTACTCAGAAGTTTCATTGTTTTCCCATGAAGCTTGCTCTGACTGAGCTAAGTATTATGGGATTCCAACTGAATAGAGTTTCCTCCAACAGTAGCTTTGTTGATGATTGACATTCCTTCTTCAAAGTGCACTGATCACCCACTCACAAACCACATATTTTGGAAGTGGTCCTCATTCTGACCAGAAAGCATTTGGAATAGGCAAAAAGAGGGTTCTGTGCACTAGCCCTTTTTTACTGCTGCACACCACCCCAATCTCTGAGCAGTGTGAGGTTCCAGGTGCTTACCAGGGTTCATGCCTCCTTTGAAATGAAGGATAGTGGAGACTGTAGTGTCTTTATGATAGACAGTTTATTTACACATATATACAACCTGAGCCTACAATAGAGGGGGGTCACAGCATTATCACCCCGTGGGTATTATTATTATTATTATTATTTCAATTTATATACCACCTGGAGGTATTGCTTCTCCCGTAGCCACAGACTTGGATTCAAGCAGAAATCAGGCATGGCTATAACTCACAGGCTTCAGCCTGCTTCTTCTTCCAGCTTCTAGCTTACACACCCCCCCCCCTCAGCTCTGACTGTTGTCTTTTCTAACTAACTACCTGTGAGCTGAGGGAGTGGGGCCCACCCATTTGCCATATGGCACAAAGCCACTTCCCTTGTTACTTTAACAACCCATATTTAGAGGGCCATTATCAAGAAGCATGTCTGGCTGTCCTGACAATTCGAATCCTTCCTTAGATGTTAACCCTTGCTGGAGCCAAGAATTAGAAGGGTCTTGGCATACAGCCTACTCCCCCAAGTCATAACATTACATTTGCAAGGATTTAAAGAACGGTAGCTTTAAACCCTTGCAAAATGAAAATTCCTCTTTAATGAAGTACTTCCTGTTTTCCAGCTACTGTGGCTCATCACAGTAAAACATGAATGTGCTCTAAGTGGTACCTAATGCTTTTGAAAACATCCTCAGCCTGTTCTAGTGTATACCGAAGAGTCCTTTTAAAATCCTGATTCTGCTCCCAAAATAATTCAGCTTGATTAGCTAATGTCTATAGCATCTGTATGGGGGAAAGGTCATAGCTCAGTGGCAGAGCATCTACTTTGCATGCAGAAGGTCCCAATCCTCGGTATCTCCAGATGGAGCTGGGAAAGACTTCTGCCTCAAACCCCAGAGAGCCACTGTTAGTCACTGTAGAGTCGACCAAGCACCCCCAAACTTGGCCCTCCAGCTGTTTTGGGACTACAACTCCCATCATCCCTAGCTAACAGGACCAGTGGTCAGGGATGATGGGAATTGTAGTCCCAAAACAGCTGGAGGGCCAAGTTTGGGGGTGCCTGCTGTAGACAATACTGACTCAGTGGACTGGTGGTCTGGCTCAGTATAAGTCATATTCCTGTGTTTCTATCTGTACATTAATGGAAAGGACGCTTTACCCAACACTTTCTCTTCTAGAGGTCTAAGATAAGGAATATTCAGATACACACACTGAAATACACAAGGAGGGTCACAATGGGAGGGCGCAGTGGATTAGCACTGCAGATGTGTGCAGCAGCTGCTCCCCCCCAACACAGCTCCCCTCACATGTTCATCATCACCCCACGCCATCTCTGCTCCCTATTAATCAAAGTTTGGAATTATTTTCACCAACACAACAGTGGGGAGATTGGTCAGCTTCAGTTCCAGCCAAGGGCATTGCTAAGCACTTACAGGATTTGAAGCACAAGAATCATGGCTCAGAATTGCATAAAATTTGCATATGCTCACTTATCTGAACAGATGCCTCTGGACATAGTAAGATGGCAGGTAGCTGCCCATAGCTTCTCTATAAGCAAAGTAAATAAAAACAACAGTAAGGCTACACTCACAGCATACATCTAATGCACTATGGTACCACTTTAGCCAGTCGTGGTTTCCCCAAAGAATTATGGGAGCTGTCGTTTGTTAAGAGTGCTGAGAGTTGTTAGGAGACCACTATTCCCTTCCTAAAGTTCCCAAAGTTCCAGTGATTGCTTTAAATGTATGAGGTGAATGTGGCCTAGGTCTTTAAAAAGTGAGGGAAAGCACAGGAGATCTGAGACCTGGCACCAAAGACACTAGGCTCAACCCCCCCCCCCCGGCTATTCAGTGTGAATGCTGCTGCAGTGGACTTGTAGGGAAGGAAAGTACGTGGCTGCCAATTCATGTTGGCTGTATAAAATTGTGGACCATGCGAGCCTGTCTTGGGCACTTGATTATGCTCCATGAGCAGATCTTGCAACATGTACTTTCTCCAAAAATTACAGCTAGGTCTGAGGAGGTCTAAGAGGAGAACCAGATGTTTCTGGGTTAGTTTCAGAGTTTAATTTTCCAAATGAGAGGTGCCAGGCTTCAGGCCTGTCTGGAAATCAAGCCCTTTGCTGTTTTGAAAGCCGTTACCCATAATTCCTGAGCAGGTGGTGCTGGTGACTGTGATTCTCAATGACAAGGGAAAGGCAACTCATGCTCCAAGGCACATTCTCATTACTTTACCTGTTACAGGGCTAAGCATTTGTATGGGAGAACAGTTTCCAGAGCTAAGCTCTAATGAGCTCTGCTGGATTTATTGCCACCTATTCTCTTTTTCCTTTATTTTGAGTTTGAGCAACCTCTCCGTCACACAAGTACTTGGATGGGACTAATATGTAGCGACAAGAGTTAAATACCCACACGAAAGCTGCATGGAATCATGCAGTACATAATGCTGCAAATGGCTTCAGGAGGCATAATTTACATTTGCCTCCATAGACTTTTTAAGATTGAAAGCAATCTGTTTCCACCATTGGAATAAAATGCTACTCTGATTCTTGTTTGGTGCCCTGTTAGCAACTAGAGTTGCTAGAGGGTTTCTGCAAGGCTCTCCCCACAAAGCCCTGCAGCTAAGGACTCAGTGAAGCTTGCTAACATTTTGACTTGGTAGGGCTGCCATTTTTTAAACCTTTTTTACCATCATAACAGGACTTGTATGGCACTGACTTAGGAAAGTCTGTCATTAAACATGTATAGGGGGCCATTGTCTCCTCTGTCCCTAAAAAGTCAATTATTCCCTGCACATTAATGGGCAGGGAAAGAGCTTTCATATAAAGAGCCCAAATATGATTGTCAGACAAGAGTGACTCCATACCTCTTAATTTGAAATTAAGCCATACCACATGACATATGTTTTTGAATTCATGTATTATTTACACCAGAGGTTTTCAACCTTTTTGGATCCTCAGCTCCCTTGACCAACTACCTTCTTTCTGCGGCACCCCTGTGGGGCACAGGAGCCCAGTTGTGTCACCCCTTGCCTGCAGAGCTGGCAGCCTCTCACCCTTTTTCAAACACCCTCCCTCTCCCCTCTCCTTGGGAGTCCAGGCAGTCGCTGCTGCTGTCCCTGGTCTCTGAGCTCCTCACCCCCACGCCAAAGAGAGGTGCCTCCTCACACTGCCCTACAGAGGCCTGGGAAGCACCCCCTGGCCAGCTGCAGAGGGAGGGAAGGAAAGAGGGACAGAGGCCAGTGATCGCCGCAGCACCCCTGACCATCATTCAAGGCACCACAGGGTGTCACTGAATGAAAACCACTGGTTTACACCTACACATCCATAGCAAAAAAACTAAACACAAAACATATTTAAAAGTAATGAAAACTTGCTTCCAATTGTATAGTTTTTCTCCTTCCAAATAACAGTTTAACGATTCATTATCCTAAACATTTCCCCCCTAAATTAAAAGAAAAAAGTGTTCCAGCCAATAGACAAAAATGATTGTGCATTCAAGCTATATCCCCTGTTAGATCTTGTGTCACCTGCCCTGCCTCGTCCAGCAGCTGCTGCAGCTTTTAATAAATGAATGTAGGGAAATGCTTATTACAGAGTTTGTTGCAACACATACACAAGCCATCCACCATTGCAAAAGCAAAATGATTAAGTGAAAAACAGATATTTATTATAGAAAGAGACTCGCTGTTGCTTGCTTGTTCACTCTCACTAGCAAGGTCACCAAAAAATACTAAACTAAACAAATGAACAGCTCCTCAGATTAGGAGCTGGCCTTCAGGGAAACAGCTCAGTGTATGATTCTGATATGCTAATCCTACCACATAAGGTTGTTTCTGAAGCAGCTCTAACTCCTTCCCTATCTGCTATAGTAGTTGTTCTGGACAGGGCTCCTAGCAACAGATGGAACAAGAGCTTTCCTACTAGGGCTGACTCTTAGGCAGCCCAATCTGTCACTTTTTTCTGCTTAGAGACACATGGGCAGGACCTCTTTGCCATAGCTGTACTTTTGGAATTAGGATTAGCCGAGTAGTAGAGAGATCTGATCGCCCAGAGAACAGACAGTTGAAAGAAATGCCTCTGTAAATATAAAATGTATACACTCCTGAGTATTTAGATATGAGCAACAGTGAATGGAGAGGGGGGACTCTAGTTGTGTGTCTTTCTCTTACCATAACCAGAACCTTCACATCTCCAGTTTGGAGAAAGGGCACTCAAACAGGATCATGAATCTGCCATTCCTCATTTTGCAAGCTGAACCATGGCAAATATCAAACTAGTTTGCCTGGGAGATTTTTGCTCCACTAGATTCACCTGACCAGGTAAGAAGCTGCTGCCACTGAACGTCTGTGAAAATCAGCCCACCAGTACGAAATCTGCCCAAAGCGGAATGACCCAAAATCATGCTTCAGAATGAAAAGCCCAGTCAGAGAAATGGAGGTGTCCAGCTACAGGTCCACCTCACTGCTGAAAGACCTGATGTTGCCCCTGAGCACCTTTTATAGGGTAGATAAATATTAGTCAAGTCTGATGTGAAATTTAACCACATGCCGACAGTCTGTCAACAACTGTGGATGGAAAAGATGGCCTATATATGTACATATTTTAACAGAGAACACCCTAAGCGGAAAATATATGGAAAAATGTTTTGGCAGTGTCCTCCTATAATATGTCTCTATTTATTTTATTTTGCCTCGGCACTGAACAGCTTGACATTACTTATGCTTAATCATGCTGATGAGAGATAGAATCAAGTGTGCTGGGAGGATGGCATGCAAGCTGTTCCCAGCCTGGGTGTTGCAATAAACACAGAATACTGGCTCCAGCCCCACTCCCCTTTCCACTATACTTTTAGTGCATGCGGCAATTAAAACAGCATATTGCATGTGCCTCTTAATTACGGCAGAGGAGCCCCAGGCCTCTGTCTCTGCTACACAGAGTCTTTGCTGGATGGGTCTGCAATTATTTTTGGTCCCTTGTCAGTTCTCACTCTGCTACAGAGGAAACGATGGATTTGCAGGAGTTTAAAAATCAGATGTGTTCATGCAAAAGAAACCTTCAGTTGGGCAGGTTTATAAAGGCCCTTAGATCAGAGTGAACAACTATATATATTCACAAATTATCAGTGAAATATGACTGAATCTAGACGTTAAGATGAGTGCTCCTCAAGCTGTTGTCCCTGTGCCATTTGTGTTCAGTTGCATGCTTGTGAATTATATTGGTGCACCATTCTGTAGTTTAGCCATCCAGCTGTTATCATGGCAGACCACCCCAATCTCTGAATGGTGCAAGATTCCAGGGGTTCCAGCTGCTTATCTGGGGTTCAGTTTCCTCAGAATGAGGGACTGTGCGGACGGTGATGTCTTTATGATATATGGTTTATTTACACATATATACAGCCTAAGCCTACAAATGGGGGGGGGGGTTCACAACATTAACACCCAAAGAGGGTCTTGCTTCTCCCATAGCCACAGCCCTGGATTCCACTGGAAATCAAGCATGGTTCTGTTTCCCAGCTGCTCAGCCTGCAGCCTTGCAACTCCCAACTCTGCCCTTTTGTCTTTCTAACTCCCATCTGCACAGGGCCACTTCCTTGGTTACTTTAATGGCCCATATTTAGACTATTACCTCACCAGGAAGCTAGCCTGGCTATTCCAGGAATTGAATCTATGCTGGATCCAGGAATTAGAAGGGGGCTCAGACACACTGTACATCTTACTCCACTCTCAGCTCATAACAATATGTTCAGTACATGGATGCATCCTCCTTTGTTGACGCTCACAGCTGTATTCAAAGATAAAATCCCAGTTTCAGGCAATATAGCTTCCAAGGACATTTAAGAAATGTAAAGAATTGGTTGTGTTTCTTCAGTACATCTGCTGCCATCAAGACAGAGCTTGAGTGAAGAGCAGGTGAGAAGTCATTTCCATGACAGTGCTGTCTTGAGTACATAATAGAAGAGATGCCTTGTTAGATCAGCTCAAAGGTTTGTTTAGTTTCTTTCGCAGTGTCCAATTCCAAATGTGTGTGGAAAGCCCACAAGCAATATATGTTGCTGTTTTTCTTTTAATTCTTATCATTCTCTTATTTTTCTGTTTATATTATTGTTGTTAGCTGCTCTGAGGATCAGAGAAGAACTGACAGCAACAATAACATGAACCACATGACTAGGATACTGTTATATCCCACCTTTCCTCCATGGAGCTCAAGCAGTCGTTCATTTCCCTGTGTTCTGTCTTCACAACAACCCTATAAAGTAGGATAGGCTGAAAGAGTGTGATTGACCCAGGTTTTCTGGCTAATTGAGTGTTTGAACCCTGGTATCCTAAGTCCTAGTCTGGTATAATAATAATAATAATAATAATAATAATAATAATAATAATAATAATTTATAGCCTGCCCATCTTGCTGGATTTCCCCAGCTACTCTGGGCGGCTTCCAACAAAATATTAAAATACAATTAAATATTAATTAAATATTAAAAGCTTCCCTAATCAGGGCTGTCTTCAGATGTCTTCTAAAAGTCTGGTAGTTGTTTTTCTCTTTGACATCTGGTGGGAGGGCGTTCCACAGGGTGGGTGCCACTAGGGTGAGAAGGCCCTCTGCCTGGTTCCCTGTAACTGGCTTCTCGCAGTGAGGGAATCGCCAGAAGGCCCTCGGCGCTGGACCTCAGTGTCCGGGCAGAACAATGGGGGTGGAGACGCTCCTTCAGATATACTGGACCGAGGTCCGAGGCCATTTAGGGCTTTAAAGGTCAGCACCAACGCTTTGAATTGTGCTCGGAAACGTACTAACCACTCTACACCACGATGGCTAAAACAAAGGAGAAAATAACTTCCGCTTACACTGTGTTCTTACCTAATGAAACACATTGACGCTGTTTTGTTGCCAGAATAGCCAAAATAACTTGATTGAAATTGTTCTTTCCTTCCCCAATGTGCGTAAGGGGTCTGGGCTGATGCTAGCTAAACTGAAGGTAATTAATCACAACACTTCCTACAGGTGCAATCCCTCCATTGCCCTTTAGTCCTCTGTCAGGCAACTGCTTGCAGTAATTATTGGCTATGGTTGAACTGTCACAAATCATTTGGATGCTGCATTGTTTCTGGCAGAAATGTGGGGGCTGTCTAGCTAATAAGCAATACAGATACTTCCCTTGTTATCTCTGACTCTTTTTAAACTGAGCCATTCAGTGTATGTGCCATCATATACATCTGCTCGTGTACACACACATACAGTACTGTATGCTGTACAGTTTCAAAGGGAGTCAGACTGCATTGGTGTTAAAATGAAGCCTTTGATGTACCCCAGTGTTGACCTATGAAGTCATAGGCCAATGGATTTCTTGCTTGCTATTCACTGCTCTGTCTGCCTTGCTTTAGGTAATGCCTTAGGAAAATGGTTTAACTCTAGTCATTGAGCATCTTCTTTGCTCAGTCATAACTGGATACGTAATACATGCTATATTTGAACAGTCCAGTAATTCATCAAGTCAAAATCCTAGCTGAGAGATCATTATCACATTACAAATATTTTACCCTCTTCTTCTTTCCTCCCTTCTCTTCCTCATGACAACCTTGTATTGTTCCCATTTTGCAGTGGCTTCCTGACCCCTCCTGGTTACACTACACTATGAATACATATGAAGAAGAAGAAGAAGAAGAAGAAGAAGAAGAAGAAGAAGAAGAAGAAGAAGAAGAAGAAGAAGGGCTCTTTCTACCAATCAGGGCAATAGCCACTGCAGCAGCAGTACTGGGAAGTGACTGGATAAACTGGTCCATGCAAGGAAACATTTCAATGTTGTCACAACACCTCAGACTCATTCCTGTAGCATGAAGAAATTGATTGCAGGCAAAGTTGATACCAGCTCTGTGCCTTATACATGGCCGCTATGGATGGAGCTACTTACTGGTGTGGGAGTTAGGCTCTGAGTTCAGGTGCCTGGGCCAGATAGCTTATCTCCTCTGCTGAGAGGTACTTCAGCTAGTTTTCCTTTTACTGTCTCCTCATAGCAACTGGAAGTAATGTAATCTTAATGTAGCTAAGGGGTAAAAAAATATGGTCATTTTCAAAACATAGAAATGCACTTCTTCTCCACCACATGAATTTATGCATCCTGTACAGAAAATGCAAAATTTACATGCATGTGACGTGTCAGTTGAGGCCCACAAAGTAAGAATTAAAGAGAACAAACCACATCGTGGAATGCTAAATGTGCAGTTCATAACCTAAACCCGTCCTGGAGCAGATACAAATACTAAGCAGCCGATAGGGCATTCAGAAACAGAACAATACTCAATCACATCAGAAACAATGGTATCTTGTATGGAGAGAGGGCCTGAGAAAAATAGCAGGTATGATTCCAAGGGGAAGTAGATGCTCCTCCAGTTTCAATCATGGTATATTAGATTTCCTATACTGTATAACATTTGAAGCATATAAGCATTTAAATCCTTGCTTTCCTAATTATACTGTGTTTTGTTAATTTGTCACCCCTTTGCTTTTCTAAGCTAGTCTTTATGGAGCTGCCCTGGAAACTGGTCATAACTAAACATTTCCCCCCAATTACAGTTTCTCAAAGCAATGTAGGAAATCAGAGCATGGGAAAGTAAAACTGGAATAAATTACGTTTTCACCTTTGTGAATGGAGTAACATGCTCTCGCTCATTCTGTGATCAGGGTTTTTTTAAAAAAAGTGTCAGTGGTTTGTTTGTAAAACAGCTCCCAATGAACCACATTGAAACTGTTAGCTGTTTAGAAAAAAAGAGAGTATTGCGTCATTATTCTCCTTCCCTGTAGACAATGGAGATCTTGAATGCATGTGAAATATTTCACTGCAACCTAAGTACTAGATCTACTGTGTCAGTTCTGTATCCCCTCCAGCTTCCTAGTATCTAAATGCCAGCAATGGAAAAAAAGAAACTGGTGTCCGCAAGAGTCAGATCTGACAGGCTGCCTTTCTGTAACTCGTTCCTGGCCTACAGCCACACTTCCATTGGCTCAAATCTTCTGATTCAATATCATATAAGCTAAGCAGAATCGGCCTGAGCACTGTTATGAGTTTAGACTGTTTACATTACTGTCAATGGGCAACCAGCCAGGGAGTTTAACAAAAGAACAGTAATGTTCCTTGAAGGCTGGAAAGGAGGTGATACTCTTTAGCTAGGGGGAGGGGGCAAAGAAACAGTTTGGAACCACAGTTTCCATTATAATTTAGAGATGGGGGTGGGGTGGGGGGGACAGAGAGATAAATATTTTAGTTGGACTTAGCTACAGGGAGTTTAGATCAGTACTATGTCAGAGTCAGTCTTACCATTAAGCAGGGTTAGACAGCTCCCCTCCGGTGGCAGGATTTGGGGAACTATTAAGCAGCAAGTTGCCAATTGTTCATCCATCTGTTGTTACATTTTTACCACAATCACAGGTTCCATTTTTGGCTGTTCTTTAGTACGGTACTTGGTATTAAAATTGTATTCAGAGTGTTTGGCTTTTGTGCACATTTGATTTGGGTTTCTGGACAAGATGGCTTTCTTTCTGTCTGAGTTTAAATTACAGCATTCCTAAGTGAACATTCGGGTAGAAACTAGCTAAACAAAGCGTTCGCATTCCCAAACTATTGTAATTTTGCATGATAAAAAGTGTGATGTTACTCAGCTGTCATGGAAAAAGGGAGACATATTCTCTCAAGGAAGAACTTCGGTTGCATGGAAATTGTGATTACCCAACAGAAATATACAAAATGGTGGGGGAAATGCCCTCCCCCCTCTGCCAGTTAATGGGCTCATTGTGACCATTTGTGCAGCTTGAAGTGTGGTTGCAAAGACATCACAGCCACCTTGTGGCTAATGCTATGACACCACAGAGACAAGCAATACAACTTGGCAGCCACACCCAAACTTCTCACCAAAACGGTAATTAAAATGACTGGCTACTCAAGAAAATTTTAAATAACGTCTTCAAGAGATGCCTGAAAGCCCAAAATAAGGATGCAATTTCTGTTTCCCAGCCTAGTCAGGACAGGACTCTGGTCAGAAATCCAGCACCCCACTCAGGAGAATGACCATGAAACCCCCAAATAAGGCCACACTAGCTTACCACATTTTGAAGTAATTGATATAATACGTATTACTATCTAAAAAGAGAGAGGTGGGCATTACCATCTGAAGGAAATGGTGGCATAAGCTCAGAGTCTGAAATGATCTAACTGCTCTACTGCCTCAGCCTATGGGTTACTGTTGCTGTTTGCATGTTGACTTATTTTTTATTTATATATTTTACAAATGCAGCATGGGGATTTGGCAAAAAAATATCCCAATCAAAATAAAAACCTGAGGTTTAAAAGTGGTTTTAAACATACAAGAAATTGTGTATTTTGAACTGGCTATTGAAGACCATCTAGGCAGCCTTCTGAGGGCTCAACCCCTCTGCCTTCCTTAGAGTCATAGGAGCCAGTGCCTAGGGGCCGAGGTCCTCGTCTCAAAATACTTGAGATGGCTGGGACCTCACAAAGTTGATGGGCATTGCCATTTAAATGGTGTGTGATAGATTATGCGTGGCAGAGCTTACCTGCCCCCCCCCATATTTTACTCAAGCTGGCCCCTCTACTTAGAGTTATAGTCAGGGGCATGCCTAGGGGTTGGCTTGGTTGGCCCCTCCAAGGGCCCAGGCCCAGTGGGGCTCAAAAATCACAAAAGAAAGATGAAGAGAGCTGTGATTGCCAAGGGCACAAGGGACTGGAGCGCCACCAATGCAACTCTTCGCCAAAGGTGCAAGGGAGCCTAGGTATGACTCTGGTGAGATTTTATGCCCCCTCAGCTGGTTCCCCTCACCTGGCACACAAGTCTCTAGCTTCCAGTGCACATAGTTAATGCACCTATAACACATGGTGATTATAGTTTTCCTTTCCAGATGCTTTGATTTTAAAAAGAGAGAATTACTCTAAGCATTGTTACTCTTTCCATTGATAACAAATTAAACTGTAGAAACCACTCAGTACACTAATCAACCCTTTTGGTGCTTCCTTCAAGTTACTCTCCGATTTGCAAGTTGCTAAATACATGAACTTAATACCTTTGACTTAGATATTGTTTGTGATGAGGGCTCAGTTCAGAAAAATGTTGTTTTGAAATGTAAAAGCTCTCAGGCATTCATAGCAAATCCACATCCTCCACTCCCTCTTCACCCATTATTCTGCCACCAAGTTCTCTTTCCAGTTCAGCCAGACCGCTATAAAGATGCACAGAAAGCCCATCTATTTCACTGGAAAGGAAATAATGTTGCTGGCAAGCATTCTCTTAAGGAAAATTCATGGGGTGTTTAGTTGGACCAAAAGTCTGTCCATCTGTACTGTTGAGGATACATTGGAGCCCCAGACACACACACTGAGGATTCAGGTAACTGCCAGAGACCAGGAATGTAAACAGAAAATTGCTCAACACATCCTAGTCTCTCCTTGTTGATACTACCCATAGCTTTCTCTCTGGTGAGGAATGAAAGAATAGCCCTGCCTCCATGCCTTGAAACTTCTTGTCTGCTGGGGGAAAAGTGAAGTTGATTCTCATATACAAATACGTTTGGGTGTGGGCTACTTCGATCGAATCTGAATGTGGAGGGAGTGGATTAATAGCTAAATAATGCTCAGATGTGGACATGCCCAAACCATGGTTCATATGTCTCTTATCAGCCTGTGTGGGCTGATGTGACAAGAAACACAAAAGGAAATGAAAAGCAGTGTGCATTTCCCTTCACTGAAGCAGGAGACAGACCCCCTGGTGTAGCAGCCAGTGTCTCATAATGAAAACGTGGCAAGGAAATGACTGCATGAAAGAAGTGATGACATTGGAAGACCTGCTTGCCAACCACCCCTTTCCTTTACTTATTGACAAAGCAGCAGCAGCAGAAAGCTTGTGGACTTCTCCAGATGAGCTGTTTATTGCGCATTCATTCCAATTTGCTTGCACAGAACTTACAGGGAGGTTATACATATGATGCCTGCTCTTTATTGAGCTTTCCCTCTGATTTGCTGGTGTGGAAGTTATACAACAATGAGCATTCATCTTGATTTCATCCTGAATGGTGTGTGCAGAAGTCATATATCATCCTGTCATCCTAATCGCAAAAAAAAACCCACTTTTTTTTTTTTAAAATAAATTTTTAAAAATCAGCAAGTGGATTTGCTGCACCAGTGTGCTTTAATCCACTTTATTTGTGCAAACCTACATTCTCTAAACCTAAAATGGTGCCAGTCTGGAGCAGACAGTGCCTTTTCATTTTTCGAGCTCCTTGCATTCAATTGGGATATGAGCCAATTTGTTTCCACTTTGGGGAGATCATTTCTAGGTCAGCCTGAGGACAGCCACGGGAGTATTTATCCATTCATCCATCTCTATATAGCAGTGAGGTGGTCTTCTTGAATGGATCATCCATTCCTTTTGCTTCGATGCACCCAGAGGAACCAGACCAGGAAACATCTTGTTTGCCCTAACTATTACATCAGAGCTGGACCACAGTTAGTTTTTGCAGTTTCCTTTGGGAGCTTGGAACATCAAGTCTGCAGAAATGTTTTCAGAGTAACTCATGAGGAAAACACTAGAGCCTATGACCTTTCATGGGGAGGATATCCTGATTAATTTAGAAGTAGGCTAGGACCTTCCTAATTCAAACTTCCTCGGGATTTTGATTGTTTTAAAATTCCTTCTCTGTGCAGAAGAAGTTTCTTGTCCATGAAAAGTCCCAGCAGGCACCTTGCCATGGCCTATGATGTCATCTCCGTAAGAAAAGAGAAGAAATGCTTGGAAAATAATGCTATGCATAGGAGCAGGAGAGAATGGAGTGAGGCAAGTTACTCACACATACATATGCACTCTCCTCCTCAGAGGTAAATTGTCATGACCCCTGAATTTACCAGTTATCTGGACACAGAGTCGGAAGCTGCAGGAACACCAGATGAGGTGCTGGATCAGATTCAGGGCTCAGAGCTGACTGCTGAAGATAAGAGACCATTGTGTCTTAGGCTGCTGGACAGGAGTCCCCAGAGGAACCTCCCAGACCACCCCAGCCTATAGGACCAGAGCCCAGACCCACATGCGCACTTTCTCCTAAGCCAGTGATGGCCCTGTTGTGGGACTACAATTCCCATAATCCCTGACCACTGGTCCTGTTAGCTAGGGATGATGGGAGTTGTAGTCCCAAAACAGCTAGAGGACCAAGTTTGGCCAACACTACCCTAAGCCCAAGGAACCAGATGCCTCCCACCACTCATCAGTCTGGTGGAAGCCCACCAGGAGGAAGGCAATGGAATGTAGCAGGAGTGCCTGCCTTCAGGCCAGAGAGCTGGCCCTTTAAGGCCCTGAAGTTCTCTACAAGTGGACGGGGGGGGGGGAGCCTGGAGGAGGTTGCCTGGAGATAAAGCCTTAAAAGGCCTCACACAGTTCCCAACCTTTGATGGAGCAAGTTGCTCACTCAGAGTTACATACCCTCCAACATTTTTCTGATGAAAATAGGGACGTCCCGTTCCATAATGATAATTTTACTATAACCCACACATCTTACTGGGGTTGCCCCAACACTCTGGGCAGCTTCCAATATATATAAAAACATAATAAAACATTAAATATTAACAAAACTTCCCTATACAGAATTGCCTTCAGACGGCTCGGGGTTGGATAACTCCATACCCTCCAACATTTCTCCCATGAAAATAGGGACATCCTAAGGAAAAGCTGGGCATTCCAGTATCAAATCAGAAACTGGCTTCTTTAAACCAGGGGCGTCCCTGGAAAATAGAGGCACTTGGAGGTTCAGGAGTTATCTATGATCTGGCAACCTTTGACCAGCCTCACTGCTTTCTCCGTGGGATCTGTCATTGGACCAGAACATGATATGAATTCTTGTAACGCAGAAGGGTTTCATTGATAGGCAGTATTCAGTAACCACATTCAGGAATCCTTCAAAAGCAAGTCGTAAGGGGTAGAGCCAGTGGGGATATTGTGGGTGAGGATGGTGTACATAGTCCTACTCCCTCTGTGCTTTTTTTAAAAAAACAAGCTATATTTTTATTCTTTTGTAGGTACAAACAATGAAATATTTACAGCCATTGGGAGAAATTTCAACACAGAATCTCACCCAAAACATACAAGCCAATGTTCTAAAGTTAGTGTTGTTGTTTTTTTTAAGTAGATCCCACAAGCCTAGCATTTGCCCTCCTTTGATTTAGAATGGTAAGTATAAGAATTAGAATGGTTAGTATGTCTGAAAAATGAGATTAGTAAAATATGTATTGATTGCTCAAACAAGTACGGTAAGCCATGCCATATACTAGAGGGCGGGGTATTTTTTTAAAAAAATACATATTTTAGGATCACTGGTTAGTCTGAAGAAAATTCCCATATGTGAGAAGGTTTCAGTTGGATCTGCGATGTAGAAACAACACATGTTAACTGAGGTTCTCCAAAAGGAAATAGTATAACTCTTATCACAGAGCCATACTGTTCCACATCCTGTTCTTGTCGCTTTCTACCTTTGCTTTCTTACAACCCTTTTTGCATTTAGACTACAGTCTCTATGGGAAGTGACAGCCTCCCACTCTCTTATTTTGTAAAGCTCAGATGCTTAAATTTAAAGATTTTTCTGTAAAACACAAGAAATGCAGGGAAAAGTCTACTTCTGATCATGGCTTGTCGCCCAGTCATCGGTCTATGGTGGGGCTGCCAGTTTTACCTACTTTTTCACGAACAGAAAAAATGTCAACAGCATCCTTAAAAACAAAACAAAAATAGACCTCCCTAGCCGACAAGTTCTGTCTGCATCCTGCAGCCAACAGCTAGAGGACTGTTGTTTAAAAACAAACTTGTCTTCAGGTAGGAAACACTCCTTACTTTCTTCTGACTGCAAAATTAAATCACTTGGCTGCTGTGCTCATGGGATTAGATCAGAGCAAACACAAGGTTCTCTTTATAACATGTTTAGGTTCTTAATACCAGTGTGTCAAGCCCATATAGACTAATGCACAGCTTCTATTGCCTTCTTTCTGCTTGTGTTACTGTAATTGGACTGGTGGCATTAGATATGGTGTGTTATGTGCCTTATAGAGGCATAGCTGTCAGCTTACCGATTTGAAAATAAGGGACCAGCAGCCAAAATAAGGGATCTGCAGCCTCACCTGTTTCAGGCACTCCAGTTTTCCTGTCCTCCTGCAGTCTGGTCAAACTCATGCTGGTAGCTTCGAGAACACTGTCCAACCAACTTTGTAACCAGAGGTTCAACTGAATAGAATCTGAATCACATGTACCACAAGGCCTATGCAGCCTCAACTTAAGATGGCTCCCCAGCCTGGCTTTGCACTGCAAAGTTTGCAGCAGCACGTGTAACAAAATGGCATCCAGCATTCAAAAAAACCCTCAGCTTGCATTAACTAGCCACACACAAGGCATGCAAGCTCCACCCCCCAGTCGTTCTTAGACTCCTTATTGGGTGAGCAACACAGCCAAGCAACACAGTTTGAGCCTCCCTCCTCCCTGGCCAGCAGGGAGGGAGGGAGAGGAGCTGCTTCCTTTGAAATTTAAGGGACATCATTTAAGGAACATTTAAGGGACATCTATCAATAATGGACAGCGGCGGGACATGGCACTGGAATAAGGGACTGTCCCTTCAAATAAGGGACATTTGACAGCTATGTATAGAGGCACCCTGGGTACTGTCCTTTACCTAGAAATAATGTATTATATTATGGCTAGTGCTTCAGTCTGTAATCATTCTAAATGGTAAATTAATAAACAAAAGTTATAATTGATATTTTTTTTAATCACCAAAGCGTTAAAGGCACAATTGCCAATTGTGAGACTCTTTTGGTTCCCATAATAAAAGCAAATACATTAGAAGTGGTTTTTCCTTCCAATAGTGAGAGGTAGATTTTGTAAGTTACCTTTCACCTTCTTCAGTATTCCAGAAATACACCTATATTGAAGTTTAGGTAATGTGCAGAGTTATTTATGATAAATTGAATTGAATTAGGTGGCAATCCTGTGCTCACATACTTCTGAGTAGATATGTGTAGGATTTCAGAGTTAATTCACTATAAAGGTAATGGTCAACTAAGCACTTTTAAAATAGTTGACAGACTTATGTCACAACAGACAGCATGAAGCTGTTGCACAATGTTTGTGTGTGTGTGATTTCTACTGTCATAATCATTTCCTGTTGGAATCGTGGTAAGTTTCCTTGAAGCATTTTATACAGCTTACCCAGAATGTATTCTAGTTCTGGACGTCCCTATCAAAAGGCAACACTATGAGATGAAGTCACTGTGCAATTAAAGGGGTGTGGTACAATCTTGCAGTGGGGATGGCTGTATGGCTGTTTTCTGCTTTTCAAAAATATTCAGGATATATCTGTGCTCCAGTACTGGGGGAGCTGAAGTGCACAACCTTCAAATAACCAAATAAAATAAAAGAACAAAAAGTCAGAAAGGGATAGCTTTAATAAGCAAGAGACGTAGCACCTTAAAGACTAACACATTTATTGCAGCACAAACATTTATGGACTCGAATCTACTTTCTCACATGCAAGGAGATGGCTCTGGATGTACAGCAGAGCACACATGCGCTGGAAGAGTAAAGAAATGCTGAGTGTCTAATTGAAATAAAATCTGTTACAAAAGGTTTTTTTTAATGCCACAAGCATTGGGCTAGGCAAGAGGATTGTGTAACATTTCACCATGCAGATGCAACTTGCTTGCTTTTATTTTTTACAATGCCTTTCTTCCTGTGTGAGCCCAGGGGGTCATACAACATAACAAAATACAATGCACATAGAAATGTTAAAAATCTAAGCATGCAGTGCTAAAGCCCTCGGCATGTACAACTAGAAAATCCAGAGCTGCTTCAGTTCTGTGTCAACATTCACTTCTCAAAAGCCTGGGCAACAAAATATACAGTATATTCAGTTGATGTCTGAAGGTCGTGACCGTAAGAGAACAACTACACTTCCAAAGGGGGAAAGTTCCACAACCACGGTGCTGCCACAGAGAAAGGCCTGTCCAAACCACTGCTCCATGGGGCATCCTCTTTTGAACATACCGGTATTCTCAGTTTCATTAGCAAATCAGTTCTGCTGCAAAACCACATCTGGGCTGATTTTGTTGTGAAACTCCCGGTTGTTGATGGGAAGATGGAATATCTGACACAAAGATTAAATCTCAGCAACCGTAGTAAAGGCTTCAATGAGCTCACCAAGTTTATTCAAAACTGTGATTTCAGACTGTGCAAGTGGTATTGGTTGCTACACTTTCCTTTTCCATCTCTTGACTCTGCAGCTGCGACTTGCAGACCTGCCCCAAATGGCCATCTTTTACCAAGAAAGCAACACAGACATGGGGTGGGTGGGAAGTCACCTGCAGCTCCAGTGAAGTTCTCTGACGTGGAAACAACCACTTTGTTTGATGATCTCAATATATCAGAGAATATGCATTTTTCCAGGTACAAAATATAGTGGATATATAGTGCTGGGAAAGTGCAACACACCAAGAACTGTTGTCTGGACAGTGTACAGTTGGTAACAGCTGCATGTTTTTTATTACTAAAATAGTAGCGACTATGAGCACAGACATAGCTTTCCTTTGTGTATGATTTGGATATTCATAGTACAGAAGTGGGAGTGGAAGGAGCTGGTGACGGTGATGGGCAGCCCTGCCTAGAAAACACATTACACTAACCGGTGGAAATGTGCCAGCACTAAGTTGGGAGGCATTATTTGCTTAGTCAAGGGACTGGACTTGCATCCGTTGCCAGACCGCAAATAGGCCTCCACTCAGCATACGTCCAGCTTTGTATCCTGCTTACTAGGGCCACACCCTGACTAGAGCACTGCACGATATGCAGCCATCTAGGGATCAGGCAATAAAAAGGAAACGAAAACTGAGCTCTGCGCTATACTTTGCACTGTTATTGAACTGTAATCCCTTGGTGAAAAGGCACAGGTCTGGTTGAAGTTTTTAATGGCACAGCAGAAAAGCAAAACCTCTAAGAAATGCATTGGCTTTCTTGTTGAATGAAAGACTGGATAATGCTTTTGTCATGTGGCAAGCACGCAGGTGCATACCCTAGGCTGGCATCAGAACTGGGTCAAGGCCACCCCTTCTGTCAGAATTCATGAGGATTCAGTCAATTACCATGGCCATGTAGGAATCACAACACATACAGAGACACAGTCGCTAGCTCGGGGCAACCAAGGTGGAGAGAAGCTGGAGGTTGGGAGAAGAGTTAGAGGCCAGGTAAGGCTGGGCAGTCGGGAAGGTGGAGAAGAATCCAGCCAGACATACACACTGGTCTGTTATTAGACTACACAGCTGTGGCCGAAATCATTTTCATCTCTGCTCTAATGTACTTTTTATTGTTTTCATGATTTTTGTGCTATTATTTGGCTGGCGTTTTATTGGATTTGTGATTTTATATAGTTTTGTCACCCAGAGAGCCTTGGTTGTGGAGCATCTAATAAATGTAATAAATAAAAATGACAGAAAAGACAACCAAAGACAGTTAGACATATCCTCAACTGAATAAAATCAAGAGGTTTATATGGGACTGGGGGTGGGGTGGGGGGGCTTGCCACAGCTCCCAGTTTGGCCCATGAGGCCACTTTCCACAAGCCCTGGCCACCTGCCCCACCACTGGTACCATAAGACATTAGGTGTGGGGCAGGCACAGCCACAGCTACAAAGGAACAATCAGATTTTTAGCTGAACAGGAGGGAAAGTCGAAAGCCACAGCGGACTAGGGAAGATAAGTTGCCACATGCTATGGCCTTGAGGCAGCAGGACTGCCAATTTCTAGAGATCATTCACTTCTCTAGTCTCCACAGCTTTTGTGTTACTCCTGAAAACTCAGCAAACCGTAGTGTATCCCTCACAAAACTATAACTTCCAGCACCTGTAAAAACTAACCTCTCAGTATATTCTCTGATGGGGCAGGGGAAAGTAATGTGCTTTAAATGTACGGTGTGTGTATCACATTGCAATTTGAGATGAGTAGAAGCAAATGCAAAAAAATAAAAGGATTCCCATAAAAATGATGGCGTCACAAAGAGACGATGCAAAAGTAATGATTTGATATTAATCTTGCAAATCAATTTTCTATATTGGACTCAATAATGGAATCACACCACATGATACGCCAACCGATCGCTGCCTTTAAAACAAAAACAAAACACTATAACTTTTATTTTTTTATCAAAACAACCAAACAGCTATTTTATGCCCATTCCCACCATTATTATTATTACTATTATTAGCTTGAATTCCAAGCTTTTTTGTGGCAAGCTTATGTTTTCATGTGAAATCCCTCTGTCCTTCAGTGGAAAACATCAAATTACAGTGCCACGTTGAGGATTATTTAAACAACCCCAGTAAGTAGGTCACTCGGTAATTTACTCTTGGTTTATTAGGGTGCTGCAGAAGGAAAGAAGTGTGTTGTGGCTGTATTTGTTAGAGAACAGCTGGAGCTATGTGGCTGGAAGTGGGAGCACAGCAGCGCCCCTGGCTAGGAAAACATGTTGTTTTGTCAAGATAGGACTTGAAGGAGAGTATGGGAAAGTCTTCCCTCTCCCCCACTCCGCCCTCAACCTCATAACTGTATGCAATGAACAGTTAAGGTTGGAGCTCTTTCCTTTGCAAGAGCTGCTGAGATAAGGCTTTGCCTGGAAGGATGCTATGAACAACGCTTTAAAATCCCAGTGATAAAATGGAGGACTCATTTGAGCTTGAACTTGATTGCCTTAAGTACTGAGGGAGCTGTTTATGATTCAATCAAAAGAAATCTGAATTCCCCCCTCCCCTTAAGGAAAGCACTCCTCATTAAGTCGCAGTTTTCACATACATAAAAATGGTACGATTAACTCCTCCTTGTTAAACCAGAATGTTCTCCTGGGGCCAGACCTTGGGAACCTCTGCTTGTGAAATAATCTCCAATTTCCTAGTATTCCCACTGGGGATTCTTTCTGGTTCTCAGCTGTACTGTAGGAATTTTAAAGAGGCAGGCTATCGATTTAGGAGCACTGTGTGACATAAGCAAGGCACCACTGCAAGATGGATTGTGTGCCAACGGGGATGGCTGCTATGTGGCACATGGAAAGACAATTAAAGAAAAATAAAAGTGTTTCCCAGAAACTATCAGAAGGAAGGGAAACAACACAAATTCTCCCCTGCTACGATCTTAGAAAAATGAGCAAGTCAAGACATGTCTGAATGGTCAGAAGTGTTGTCTTGCATGTTGTGTTTTCAGGCTTTTATTTCCTTTTATTCCTTCTCCAGTCAGTTTTCTTTGTGTGACCTAGTGTTGGGACCCTTTTCTTTAAACTCATGACACCATGATGGATGTTTTGCCAGGAGTAGGCTTTTTATTCTTTCAACCACCAACCTTATCAGACTATATACTTCTGCACACTGCATATATCTATATCATCATCATCATCATCATCATCATCTATATCATCTATATCTATATCATGTCCAACAAGAAGCAGCAGGAGGAATGTGTTGTACCTTCTCAAAGACAAGTATTGGGCAACCTGGTATTGTCACAGATTCTATCACTGTGAAAAATCCCAACCCTGTGATCATACCAACCATCTCGCCCATCCGTGGTACAGACCCCATGACTAAATGAACTTTAGTGATAAGGATGTACAACATACCCGTGGCACAGTTCTGATTACAGAGGGCAAATTTCACATCCTTGTTAAGCCAACCCAGTCCTAATGCAAACAAAGCCATCATGCTTCGATGTTCTGCTGCTGTTGCTTGCGTAAGCAACAAAGAAAGAGCTGCATAGTCATTTGGGAATCAAGTGGGTGGGCACTGGAAAGCTGAGATAGTCAAGAGTCCGTACTCAAGGCACAGATCTGTAATCTAAACTAAATACATTAGACCGATGATTTCAGAGGCTTCTTGCTCAACAGCAAATAAATAATTTTCTAACATGTGGTAGCAGTTTCCAGTTTATAGTAGTGCAAGCAGTAAAGCTGGACTAACCTCCATTCTCCACCTATTTACCATTCCCACCCTGAGGGGCCAGAATGAGCTAAGGAATTTGTACTCTCCATAGAACTCACAGTTCTGTGACGCTTTATTTTGTACTTGCTGGCTCAGATTTGCAAGCTTTGTCCTCCTGGAGAAAGCTACCTTGTGTGGGAACTCCTGAGGAAGATGTAGGGAAACGGCAAGATTGTCCCAGATTTTGCCAGCTTCAGACTGAGCACACCCCATACATTGAAAGCACATTACTCCCCCCACACTAAAGAATCCTGAGAGCTTAGTTTGTTACAGGTGCTGCTGGGAGTTATAGTTTTGTGAGGGATAAACTACAGTTCCCAAGATCCTTGGGGTGAAGCTATTATTATTATTATTATTATTACTACTACTACTACTACTGTTATTTCAGTCTATTACCTGCCCTTCACCTTTAGGTCCTAGGGCGGCTTACAACCATTTAAAATCAATATTAAAAACGGTTTGAAGCAATTGCAGTCACAGGAGTAGGATGGGATCCAAAAATGCGCAATGGAGGAATTACTGTTCTTTGTTTTATCAGGAGCCCTATTGCTGAATCATTGCAGCTTGAATATGGGAGGTTTGAGACATGGGTTCTGCTGCTTGTTTCATAATCTTTAAATAAGAGAAGAGGCTTGCATCATGTCTTGTTGCAAAATAAATGGGAATTAGAAAGCAAAGTAAAATAATTATGGAGCTTTTCTGTTCATCATATGAGTGTATACCATATCCAAAAGTCTGCTTATTCTCTCTCTTTCTCTCACTCTTCCACCGCAGCAGTGGTACAGATAGAGATGCAAATTATGGGAGAAAATGGCAGAGGGGGGGGGCGGTTAAGTGTTTTCCTCCAAATTAGAATTCTTATTTTCCCCTCAGACAGGGCCTGAGGCAGAATAGCAAATGACATCCGCTCCCCCAAGTCAAGGTGCATTGCAGCCAAGGGCAGGCAAGTTATTTTGGCATCTGAAGCAGAAATTCCCACAGACACCTTCCCCCTCCCTAGCAGTAAAACTGCAGTAATAATGAAACAGGTAACAATTTGCTGCCCTTTCATGACAACCCCAAGCCAGCTGCCTAAGATAGCTGCCTCACACTACCTAAATTTTATTGTAAGTAGCTCTATTATATTGGAAAGTTAAACCTACTGTGCTAAAAATGCATAATAAAATGAACTGAACTGATATGAGGAACAGAGAAAAACTCATTCAGAACTACCGTACTTTTCCCTTAGAGAGAGAGAGAGTAGGAGAGTTTGGATTTGATATCCCGCCTTTCACTCCCTTTAAGGAGTCTCAAAGCGGCTAACATTCTCCTTTCCCTTCCTCCCCCACAACAAACACTCTGTGAGGTGAGTGGGGCTGAGAGGCTTCAAAGAAGTGTGACTGGCCCAAGGTCACCCAGCAGCTGCATGTGGAGGAGCGGAGACACGAACCCGGTTCACCAGATTACATGACTACTTAACCACTGCACCACACTGGCTCTCAGGCAACTGTCAAATCCCACCTTCCTTTCTTAAAGCTAGCTCCCAAATGACTGGAAACTCCAGCCAATCAGAGTCTGCTGTCATCCAGACCAATAACAGAATTGATCCCTTAAATCACACACTGAATGGTCCCTGCCTTTACATTTCCTCACTTTTAAATGGGAGTTCATAGAATCCCTTATGCTGCTATTAGATTATATGACTTCCGAGTTCCAGAACACAAGGAGGGACAAAAGAATTATGGTAGAAACATTTTGTTAACAGTCTATTACTCAGTTGATGGTAATGGAGTGCTTCTTAATAAAATCAGAGGCAAATGCTAAGCAACATTTCATATAATAGTTGAAGAGCAGCTCTGCAGATTTAAATTCCAAAGGAGAGGCAAAAGGGATCTGGGAAGAAGGCTTTAGTTTTATGTTTAGAGTATATACACTGAGGTTAATTAAATGTTATCTGGCCCAGAGTGCATTATTCATTCATTAGAACAAATATTCAAGTTTGGTGGTTGCATTTTTTTACACCAGGAAGAAGAGATGCAATCTGGAAGAGGTAGTGATTGTATTTAGAAATTTGCATTATTAAAAGTCTGAAACTCAAGCAGGGCTGGTCCAACCATTAAGTGGAATGACACAGTTTTCTCAGGCAGTGGGTGAGTGTGCCACATTTGTGCCCCTCTGCCTCAAATTTAGCTTGGCCAGCCATCTGCCCATCCAGTGATGGAGGCTCATCACTTCTCCCTCCACTGTCTTGCCCCTCTGTCTTGCCTCACTTGGGGAAAGGGCCAGCGGGACCTTCAGAACAAGGACTTCTAGGCAAAGAGGCCAGGAAAGTGCCTTAGCTACCACCATGTTTTGCCAAAGTGGCGAGAAAGACTGATTCGGCATTGTTTGCTATTGTGGGATGTTTCCATTGCCTATATATTAACAGGAAGGGAGTGTGGCCAATGCTACATGGATGCTTTGAATATGGGGCATTATTGTTAAAGCAAGAGGTCGGCAACCTTTTTAGGTTTACGAGCACATTTGCAAACCGGGCATCTCACACACACTGCAGCCAAGCACACGCTGCAACCAATTTTATTAGCAACAATACAATGTTTCCTTCAAGCTAAATTCCAGCAGAGAAAGGGGACCTTGTGGGTGCCCAGGAAGGCCATTGTGGGCATGTGAACCTGTGGATTACATGTTGGCAACACTTGCTTTAACTCTTCCCACAACATGTGTATTTTGGCCTACTGTCTAGGAATAACTTGTTTTCATTTAACCCATTTAGTTTTTTCATCTATATCTAAGGAAAAATAATAAGACAAATCCGTACTTTAGAATCTACCCTCAGATACCTTGGTAAGCAAGGTCTGGAGACTTGAGAAGGTCTTCTAATCCAATCATCCAAAATCCAGGGGGAACATTAGAACTCCAATTCCTGTTTATCTTTTCCTACATTTTAATCTACTTCATTGGATGCACTAGGTATGGATGAATACTAAGCTACTCCTACATCAAGTAGACACTTCTGGCTGCCTTAATTGTTTGGTGTTCTCTCCAGGAAAAAAAGAGAAAGAAAATTCCAAATGCCCAATTGGGCTACAGCAAAAATCTCATACATGTGGTCCTTTTATTCCTTGCATTCCATAAGGAGAGCACAAATACAATACTTCATAAATAAGCTGTTGCTGCTTATTGTGGTGAAGAACACACCATCATAAGCATTCAAGATGCTAAAATTAAGCTCATCAGCCAAAGAAGAAATGGGTAGAAAGAAAACAAGAATGGCTAACAGTTACATATCCCAGTATATTAATCTTTCATAGCTAATTTACAAATAAGTGAATTATTTATGGACAGTGTTTTACATTTGACTGATCTCTGCTAAAAAGCAGAGGTGGATTAATAAAATTTTAGGTATTAGGGAGGCGTGAACTAGTAGGGAAAGTGTCTTGATTCCTGATTAATTATGTATTATCCTCCTACAGTGTATCACAATTCTTTCTCTATGAATCATATACCGGTACTTTATTATAGTCTTTCACTCATCAGTTTAGGATCTAAGGCAAGGCCTTAACTAGGGGGAAATGATAACATAGCTATAGACTGTACCACTTCAGTGTGCAAAATAGCAAATGCCATTTTTTAATTGGGGGGTGGGCAACAGGAGAGGTATACAAAATGGTGCATTGTGTAGTGCAGGGATGGGGAACCTGTGGTCCTCCAGATGTTGCTGAATTGCAGCTCCCATAATGCATAGCCAGTAGCTAGAGATCATGCAAATTGTAGGTCAGCAACATCTGATGTCATAAAACCTGAGACCATCCACTGAACCTGAATAGTTGGAAATCCAGGACAGGGAAACAGAAATAGCTCTTCACACATCACATTATAATTTGAAGGCACCTAGAATTGGGGGAACCATAGGGAAGAAGCAGTAGGCATGACCAACAAAACCATCTGAGAAATAAAATAGGTGGGAACCAGGTGAGGACCTTTTGTGTTACACAGGATTTGAATCAGCTTCCCAAAAGAAATCTACCTAGCCCCTTCAATGGAAACTTTTTTTTTTTTAAAAAAAGACCATTTTATTTAAGTACGTAAACATTTTTAGCATTCAGATTTTATGTTTTCTGCTGCTGTTTTAAATTCCCGTGCATTTTGCTGTGAATTGTTTGTTTTATACTGAATTTTATCTTTTCATTCTTGTTTTGATTTTTATGTAAACCATTTTGTGCTTCTGTACTTTGTAAAAAAGAAAAAGTGGGATGTGCGTAAGAGAAATATATAAAGCTAGGCACTTTTGAGTCCCACTAATATGTGCTGGAGAATTAAGCATGCACTCTCATTGAATTTAGGAAAGGTCAAAGCTGCAATCTGTGCACATTTTCCTGGGATTAATACACCCCAGAGTACTTTACCTCAGAGAACTTTACCTCTGAGTAAAGTTGCATAGGGTTGCACAGTGGAAGTGCAAAAGGACTCGGTCCCCAGGAGCTGGTGCCCCTGAACGTTTTACAGATTTTTTAAAAAATTCTAAAATTCATACATTTGAATTTCAAAAATTATCCTATTTTTATTTTGAAATTCTTCTTTGGTGCTTGTGACTCTTAACTCTGGCTAATGGATTTTAAGAGAATTGTGTTGCAATTTTGCAAGTCCAGTAGTCCCATTATATTCTTTTCTATAAAACCCTTCAGTATGACCAAGATTCTTGTGACATCTTAAAGACTGACAAATATCTTGTGGAATATACTTTTGTTGACCAAATCTCTTTTGTTATGCTCATTTTCTTATTCATGCTAGCCAGAAAACCTAAAGCTGCAGAATCTCATCAGTAGCAGAGGAATAAATGCTGCTAATAGTTTTCAAAGTGCCTTAAAACTTCCAGATGGTTCACACCTCAATTCATTTCAAGAATGCTCTGGGAGTATCAAATGATTCACACCAATTGTTTTCAAAGGGCAAAATCCATTGGGAAATTTCCATAAATTTCACTGAAATAAATGAATGAGAGCTACTCAGAGTCTTTAAAAAAACCCACATCTAAACTATAAGAAACTAGAGTTGGCCATAAACAACTGGAAATTTTACAATTTATCTACTAGAACAATGTGGGTCTGTAACATGTCCCCACTCGAGGCAGCAGCGGAGCAAGCCAATTGGGTGTCTGGGGCGGCGCCAGCCACCCACGGGGCAGGGGCAGCCACCCATGGGGCAGGGCAAGCCGGGGCAGGACACTCCGCGGGGCCTCCGAGGAGTCTGCCTGCTTCCTTCCACTCAGTGGCCCTACAGCTGAGGGGCAGGTGGTGGATGGACCGTTTGGTCCAGGAGAAACCGTGGCTCAGGCGTGCTGCAGGCCCCGTGGTGAGTGCTGCCCAGCATTTTGTCACCCCCGTCAGCGGTGACACCCTGGGCGACCTGCCCCCACCACACCCCTCTTCCTCTGCCCCTGACTGGAGGTGCCTGCAACCATGAGGTTTAGATCTATGGCTGTGCCCTTTTTTTGTCTCTGATCCTGACCACCATTCGCCTAGAAGAGAATGCAACAGTTCTTCACCCATAGGTGAGATGAAGCAGTGGTAAGGTTTCCATCACGATTGATCCAAGTGCTAGGTTAATTTCATTGTACACAGTTTGTACATTGACAATAAAGGTATTATTATTATTGTGAGAGCTGGACCATAAAGAAGGCTGATCGCCGAAGAATTGATGCTTTTGAATTATGGTGCTGGAGGAGACTCTTGAGAGTCCCATGGACTGCAAGAAGATCAAACCTCTCCATTCTGAAGGAAATCAGCCCTGAGTGCTCACTGGAAGGACAGATTGTGAAGCTGAGGCTCCAGTACTTTGGCCACCTCATGAGAAGAGAAGTCTCCCTGGAGAAGACCCTGATGTTGGGAAAGATGGAGGGCACAAGGAGAACGGGGCGACAGAGGACATGATGGTTGGACAATGTTCTCGAAACTACAGGCATGAGTTTAACCAAACTGCGGGAGGCAGTGGAGGACAGAGGTGCCTGGCGTTCTCTGGTCCATGGGGTCACGAAGAGTCGGACACGACTAAACAACAAAATTATTATTATTATTATTATTATTATTATTATTATTATTATTATTAGGTTAGGAGCTAAATTAGGAACATCTGGAACACAGAATCTGCCATATTTGTATCATTCTCCTTCCCATTTCAAATCAGGGACAACTTCTCTGTACCCCATTTCTTGATATCTGTGCAGACAGAAGATAAAGCCTTATACAGTGGTACCTCAGGTTAAGAACTTAATTCGTTCCGGAGGTCCGTTCTTAACCTGAAACTGTTCTTAACCTGAAGCAACACTTTAGCTAATGGGGTCTCCTGGTGCCGCTGTGCTGCTGCTGCACGATTTCTGTTCTCATCCTGAAGCAAAGTTCTTAACCCAAGGTAATATTTCTGGGTTAGCGGAGTCTGTAACCTGAAGCGTATTTACCCCGAGGTACCACTGTACAAGCATTCAGAGGGCACCTTGGAGAAGGAAGTGTGATGAGGGCACAATGATGCCACACATACCAGCATGTCCCCACCCCTACTGGTTCTACCCCCAACCTTCCCACAGCGAGCAAGAAGGTCTGAAGGGAGATTCTTTCTGCATTTGGCTGGATGTGTTCATATTCCTTCCCACAATGAGGAATGTGCAAAAGGCCTTAGGTCTCAGTGTACGTTGGTCAACGCTGGCCTTGTGTCCCCTTCACCCTTTATTTCCCCACATGTTTTTTGAAAGCTCGAACAGTTACAGTTAGTAACTGCATTTCCGAGAGAAATTCGTTCCCAAATGCGTCATGCCTTTGCATTCAGCAGTAGCTGAAGCCCCATCAACAGCAGTGGCTGAAATACGTTAGACTTTAAATAATGCAGCAACACAACCCAGTTATAAGCCCAACACAATTCATGTTACGTTTATAAACCATTCCTGAGAAAAATGATTATCTCCCAAAGTTTACAGCATGGAAAAAAATGCCTTTATTATTCCCCCCCACCAAAAAAAGCCGCAGACACCACTCTAGTTCAGAGCCTTATGTGGACACCATAGACCTCTTATGTGTGCGCTCTATCTCATCCATGGATGGAGCAGCTCTGCGCTCCTGAAGAAATGAATACAGGGATTTTTTTTCTGCACTGTAATGAGTATAACAGTCTTTGCCAGGTCATGATTTTTGTGGTCACAAAGCGAAGCATTCCTGTCCCCAGTTGCACCTACATAAATGGGGTTTAATTTATGCCTGCTTATTTGGGTGCAAGACTGATGCTAAGGACTGGTTTCCCATTAAATCTTACTGTCCATAATATGAAAAGATACCTTGAAGAGGAAATAAGGATTCCCATTTGGATCAGAAGTGGAATATTTTAGACCAGGATCTGGTGTTGATTGGTTGATGCTGAGCTAGTTATTCACCACAGGCTTGGACTGTCATCAACAAGCTGGCTCCTGATGATGTTCTAGGTAGAGTTTTATGCATTTTCTCCATCCTCAACTTCAGAAACACATTTAATCCTATAGTAAACAAACGAGGTGATGGCACCTTCCCATTCCACATATAAGAGCTGAATGGACTGGAAGCTGAATCGTACTTATACACTGGCAATGGGTCAAGGTCCTCTACTCTACCTGGATGAAGCTGGCTATCTTAGAGAGTGCAGTTAAAACTCATTGTATTGGATCCTAAAGCACAGAACGAAGCTATTTTCCCCCGAATTCATACTGACAGCCAAGTACTTGCCATGGAATCTAGAGTGGGTATTGATGGATAACATGTCTCTCCTGTGTGTTTGGATGCACAGACTAAAGGATTTTTCCTCAGTGTGCCTAGAATTGCCAGAAATCTCACAAGTGGCTCTAGGAACTGTCCTATGAAAAATTTAGTCTGGGTTAATTCATCCCATACAAAAGCGCTTAGTAAAATATGAGAGCATATACAGTGGTACCTCGGGTTACATACACTTCAGGTTACAGTCTCCGCTAACCCAGAAATAGTGCTTCAGGTTAAGAACTTTGCTTCAGGATGAGAACAGAAATAATAATAATAATAATAATAATAATAATAATAATAATAATAATAATAATAATAATAATAGTTTATTATTTGTACCCCGCCCATCTGGCTGGGTCTCCCCAGCCACTCTGGGCGGCTTCCAACAAAGATGAAAGATACACTAAAATGTCACATATTAAAAACTTCCCTGAAATCATGCTCCGGCGGCGCGACAGCAGCAGGAGGCCCCATTAGCTAAAGTGGTGCTTCAGTTTAAGAACAGTTTCAGGTTAAGTACGGACCTCCAGAACGAATTAAGTACTTAAGCAGAGGTACCACTGTAGTCAAGACCAAATGTTCACTCACAGAGCAAGGAGGAAAAACTGAAATCCCTCTTTGCTGTTTCTTTTCCAGAGCCCTGTAACATTAGCTCTCAGAATTATTGGGCCATTTTCCTGATCCCTTCTACAGCTGTTTGTAGGTGGTTATAATTAGTAAAAGAGAGGGAAAGAAAATTCTCTTTCTCTCCACCCCCCCCCCTTCTGCTATGTCAAGGGAACAAAACTAGGAAGACCACAACAAGTTAATCTCCTGCCGTCTGTCACTAACAACATCAGGCATGCACATTAAGAAGTGTGCCCAGGCTGTGCAACCCCTTCACTTGCACCTGCCATTTTTGCAGCAATGAACAAAGGGCACAGTCACAACTACAGAGTCCTTGAAAACAGAAGGGAAAAAAACCCTAGAGGATGCCCTGGCAGAAGTAAAAGGAAATTTGGTATCATAAAACATCCAGCCCAGATGCTCTGCAATTTCTCAGTTTCAGGTAGGAAGAAAGGCACGCAGCCTAAATCCATTAAGCAAGTTTAAATAATTTTTGACTTAAACTCAACAAATCTGCCGTCGATGTTGCTATCCTAGTAAACCACAGGGACAGGGAATGTGCATTCAGTAAATCATGTTGATCCATTTTTTGTTCCAAGCCAAGTACATTTAACTCTGAACCCAGAATGGATTAATGGGGCTTATCAAATAGTGATCCTCTTCTTGAAGGTTAGTCATGCAGTTTCCTGGTAGATCGGTAAAGTTGGCATGAACAGGATCGATGAACAGTGGTGAGAACTTGTGTTTCAGGATTTTCAATTTTTCAAAAGATTCTGGTAGATTGTAGCCTTTATGACTCATAAGACAAGTGAATTGAAGGATATTAAAGAAAGGAACATTTCCCATCCCCTCTTCCCCACCCCACACTATCAGCACCCACTGAAAAATATTTCCAGAGACTCAGCAGTCCCTTCTGAACCATGTGTGGTGGGTTACAGAATCTTTCAAATTCAGGTCAACTGTATTTCCCTCTGACCCACCCATCCCATACAGTTCAGGAGGGGCTGTTTACAGAGAGGCTTTTCAGGCTTGCAAGTATATGCAAGAGACAGAAGGGGAAGGAGAAAATGCTTTCCAATCTCTTACTTTAGGATCCAAGACAAGGGGTTTTATCTGCACTCTCTAAGATAGCCAACTTCCTCCAGATAGACTAGAGGACCTTGACCCATTGCCAGTTTAAGTAAGATTCAGCTTCCATCCCATTCAGCTCTTATATGTGGAATGGGAAGGTGCCATTTTCACCTCAGGCAGCAGAATGTCTTGGTTCAACCTCTGTTCTGTGTAACCTAAGAGACAGGCATGGGGTTGGAGAGTTGCCCTTTCCCTGCCAAGCCACTGGTAGGTGCAAATATTTGGGGATCCAATAAATTCCTGGGATTCCAAGGGGCATGTAGCATTGGGCAGATTTTCTCAGCCTCACCTTTCAGTTGTTGGCTTGCATCAGCAGCAAGCTGCACTGTAAATTAAGAATTGCATAGCATGCAAGGCTGAGCTTCCATTGTCAGAAAAGCCCTGTATCTGTGCAGAAGCAATTGCACCCACTCAAGAAGATCTTTGTAACCTGAACCAAAATCTTTTCTCTTCTGGCCAGTTGACATAAGCAAGCCTTGCTTTTAATGCCAAAGTAAATTCAAGAAAGGACAGAACGAAAGAAGGAAGACTTTGCCTTGGGATTTGAAAGCTGCTTGTTTCCCCTCCATCCCTGTTCTCCAGACATTTGGCACAGAGGGGAGAGATGATTGGGGAGAAGCCTACAGTGGCTCCTGTTTGACAGATCAGGCTCCAGGAAGCTGTGAGGCAACAACGGCAGCTGCTGTGTGCTGCTCTGCCATTTTCAGACAAGAGACTGCAGCAGAAAAGAAGAAGCCAGCTGCAGTCAGGGGGTTCAAACAGATGAGCATTGTCTTCTTTAGGGTCTGTAAAATGTCTTCCAAGTGGGCCAGGACATCATTTTAAGGTGTTCTTCAGTCCATAATAACCAACACATTAAGACACTGTGTGTACTGATTTACAGTGTAGATAGTAAGAGAACGATTGCAGTATAATTCAGAGTGATAACGTGGAGGCTGGCTTCAATAAATCATAAATTAGTCATAATAATAAGAGCCAAAGTACAGCTAAACTGCTGTAATCAAACAATTCTCCAGAACAAATTAAGTGACATTACAGGGCAGCTGTACATAACCAGCTATTGCCTACAGCCTCTTTAGCTAAGTCGCCAATGGCCCCGCCTTGTGACACGACTTGGAAGACGCATTCCAGTGGTGCAGCCTCACACCTGTGTGTTATGTGTCTAAAGATTGGAGCAGTGTGAGCAGGGCTGATGGCACATTTCTTTTCCACCTGATTCCTGCCCTTCCTCCTGGAGGTGGGGAGGAAGACTTTATCTCACCCATATGGTGGCAGGATTCTCATATTTATTGCAGCTTTGGGAAAGTGGCTATGACATGGTAGCAGGAATGCAAAGAGGGTTTCTGAGGTAAGATTCAAATATTGCTTCCTTATAGTCAAATATAATGCTGTTCTTTGAAGTCTGGAAAACACATCCTAAAATTTTGGAAATTATCAAAGGTCAGAAGCCCCACCCCCATGAGGGAAGGTTACAATGTTGGGACTTCCAATTTAGAAAAAAAGCTAAGTGTGGGGAGAAGTAAATGGACACAACAGGATTGTATAAAATTATGCATAGTGTGGGGAAAGGGAATAAAAAAAAAATTCTCCGTTTCTCATAATAGTAGAACATTGTGACATCCAATGAAGTGGACAGTTGAGGGATTCAGAACAGATAAAAGGAGGTAGTTCTTCATACACCATGTAGTTCACTTTAAAAAATGCAATTGCAACACCAGCTTGTCCTATGTGGAGTGGCAAAGCACTCTTGAGGCTTCTCCAGGCTACTAGTACAGTGGTATCTCAGGTTAAGAACTTAATTCGTTCTGGAGGTCTGTTCTTAACCTGAAACTGTTCTTAACCTGAAGCACTACTTTAGCTAATGGGGCCTCCCACTGCTGCTGCGGGATTTCTGTTCTCATCCTGAAGCAAAGTTCTTAACCCAAAGTAATATTTCTGGGTTAGCGGAGTCTGTAACCTGAGGCGTATGTAACCTGAAGTGTATGTAACCCGAGGTAACACTGTACTTTAATTAGTCATTTTCTCCCCCCGCCTTTTTTAAAGAATAATTTGCTTCTGCAGGGATGGTTTTTCTACATGAATTTGCTAGTTCTATCATTTTTTTTAAAACTGAGTTGCTGAGTGTTAGAATGACTCCATGAAACTTGGGTACTGAGAAAAGAGTCATCAAGGGATTCAGAAACCATTAATATTATACAGGTACTCTCTTGAGTCAGAGAAGGATGTGAGTAGGGACAAACCAACCCCAGAGCTCTTTAAATACTAAGTTGGGCAAATCACTGCAAAGTGATAATGTTACAAACCACACTTTCACTGGGAAGATGCAAAGGGTTATATCAAAACTGGCCCAGATGTGGGAAAAGACAAAGTGGAATTATAATTGGATCTATCTCATTGTTTTAAATAAATGGCCCTATTATTGTTGCAGCTGGTGGAATTGTACAACAGGGACTAACTAAGAGCTAAAAGAACTTTTAAAATCATTTAGCCTTATTGATTCACATGATGTTAATAGGTAGGTTTCAAGAAAGTAAATGACTAGAAGAAAAAGGGGGCAAGGAGGAAACCCTTCCAAGATTCAGTTATCCTTTCAAGAGTACGGCAAATGAATGGAGAATTCCAATGGTAGATAATGGATTTTATTAATGGACAAAATAAAGGGTGGGTTGTGGGGCTTGTGCAACATGCTTAAGAAAACAATTGTGCAAAAGAAGAACTCAACTAGAATGCAACAGCCAAGCTATAGAGAATAGCATGATCCAAGAATGATCTAAAGAGATGAGTCCTGAACTGAAGAGAGGGGACCAGTTGTGGTGGAGAATGAGCAAGAGGGAGGAGGATGTAAGAATTTGGGGGCTGCTAGAGGAGAGCTTAAGGAGACGGGAAAAGGATGCTGGAACGAAAGGTGGATGTTACAGCAGAGGTTAGCAGGGATAGCAATTACATTGTGCAATAGCACTGATAGGAATGAATCAGAATTGAACCTCCAGAATGAGTTAAAGGTAAAGGGAACCCTGACCATTAGGTCCAGTTGTGGCCGACACTAGGGATGCGGCGCTCATCTCGCTTTATTGGCCGAGGGAGCCGGTGTACAGCTTCCGGGTCATGTCTGGCGAACCAGAGTTGCACTTTGACGTGCTTTCGAACTGCTAGGTTGGCAGGAGCAGGGTCCGAGCAATGGGAGCTCACCCCGTCGTGGGGATTCGAACCGCTGACCTTCTGAATGGCAAGTCCTAGGCTCTGTGGTTTAACCCACAGCACCACCCGCATCCCCCAGGATGAGTTACGTACTAACAATTACCCATTGGCAAGTAATAATCTCATGTTGAGTTTCAGCAGTCTTTGGGGGAAATTTACATTTTGGAATTTCAGTTTCATTGTAAAAACAAACAAATGCTGCACTTATAAGCTTTAGGTATTTTCTATCAACATATTTTCTTTTTCTCTTCTTATTTCTCAAGCAGATGCCATGCACTGACAGATTTCTTGATTTATTTGTAGATGAAGCGGAAACAAGGCAGTCCTTGTCTGCCAAATGAGGAAAAACAACCTGAGGAGAATTGCATGCTCTTGTAGACAAATGGAATCTCTTTCCCTCCAAGTTTTAAACAAAGAGTGATGGGTCAGAAGCAAAAACAAAATGCTATCTTTCAGGAAATTCTTTAGCTCCTTTAAGCCAATTTATACCCATTAGTTTCTAAAGTTTTGAGACTTACAAAGTAGAATTCTGTGATTTGAAGAGATAAATTGTGTCACTTCAGTAGGTGGCTATCATGAGAGAAGGTTTCAAACTTTCCCAGTTTCACAACCAGGGTAGTTGTTGTTACAGGCTGCCTATTCCAGATAGAGAGTTCCTTATCACTCTCTCATAGTAAGTAACTACAGTGGTACCTCAGGTTACAGACTCTTCAGGTTACAGACTCTGCTAACCCAAAAACAGTACCTCGGGTTAAGAACTTTGTTTCAGGATGAGAACCGAAATCGTGCAGCTGCGGTGTGGCGGCAGCGGGAGGCCCCATTAGCTAAAGTGGTGCTTCAGGTTAAGAACAGTTTCAGGTTAAGAACGGACCTCCAGAACGAATTAAGTTCTTAACCCGAGGTACCACTGTATTTTGTTTTGGACGTTTTGCGGCTGCAATTCTGTTCACACCTAGCTGGAAGTAAGTCCCGTTGAACTCAGTGGGACTTACTTCCAAGAAGGTATGTGCATGATTCCACTGTCAGTATTGCAAAATACAGCTGAGGAAGGGTAATAAATACGATAGCCAGGTGAAAAAGGTGGGATGCTGAAATAACCTATTTTCTATTAAAGGTGTAGGAGCCCTCTCTTTTTCAGCACACTGCCCTTAGTCAGAACTAACTTACATGAAAAGTGTGATTGGAATAGTGATAAATACCTCCACATCTGTCATGTGGTAACTGAGCAAGAAATAAATGTCACTTTATAGGAAGTGACAGCATGGTCTGTGGTCCTAACAAGACAGGGAGGAAGTGGCAGAATGATCAATGTGATGAAGAGAGAGCAAATTAGCTCCTCTATCTCCATCACTGCCATAAGTGAGTTCACTTTATACGAAATCTCCAAAAGACAAAACTGACCACTTAGTGAGAAAAGGAACAAAGAGTAAAAACAGCAAGAGTTGGTTTAGAGGCAAGGTACAACCACAGCTAGCACCAAAGACAATATAGTCAACTGGTTTATATAACTCCAAATGAGGAGCAGCTTGCTTTGAATAAAACTTTGCACTATATTTTAATATTATCACAACATTTGACAAAGGCCTCAGGGAGAACTGTGAGGTTCAGAGATCTTGTGTTTCAAATGTACACACTGTCAAAGAAGGCTGGCTCTGAAAAGAATTACCCGGTACTTCATCAAAAGAGCTTTCTCAGAGCTGCTTGTTGACAGTCATGATGGTATGATGTGAGAGGCTGGCATTTGATGACCCAACCGCTTAGAGTGAGTAGTGTTCACCTGTGTAAAGAAATAAAGGTAAACTCCAGCTATGAAATACTTGTGAGTAATATTACCACATGATCAGGCCTTCATTTTTGTCACATGGTAGTTATACTAATTATTTCCCCATGATCCCTGGAAGACAATTTCATAATCAGCAAAGAGCTTTTTTTAAAAAAAATTGACATTTTTTATTTATTTAAAATATTGATAATCTACACTTTCTTATAAAATATCACAAGGCACTATGAAGACCAAAACATAGTATTACAATGCAGCCAATTAAAATATCAAGCACATCAGTAAGAGCTGCTTGATGATATTTATGTCGAGATTCAATGATGAGGGAGAAATGGCAATTCAAAAGTTTGACTAACAGTTCATCCTGAAGCAGATATATTTTCATGCTTTGGATTCCATGCAAGTGACAACAGAATTAACTTGTGGATAGATTTTTGATTATTGCATTAGAGGATTCCGCAGCATGATTTCCAAAAGGAACAGAGGCAGTCTCTTCAGTGGCCACTGGTTCCACTTCCCTAGTGACTCCAAACTTACAAACCAGTTGAGACCTGTCAAGTCATTGTATAGTAAAGCTTAGCTGTAAGATGCATATCCAGAAAAAAATACAGTGGGTGGTGACTGTCTATGAAGGTTAATTGCATGGGGTTAAAAATAATAATAATCCATATGCTGAACTGCTATTGTCAGAGTAACCCTTCCCTCGCCTTGTCCAGTCACAACTGAGCCACTAAGACCTTTGAGTTTTTTCCATGTGAAAGTTGTGAAATAGGTGCATGTGTACAGATATTGCAGATTTCCTGCTTGCTGCTAGTTTGGGGGAATGAACCTTTTCCCCACCTCAATACTAGCTGTTCTCTTCTTCCTCATCAGACTGTTGCAGCTTTCAATTAAATATGTGGTGTGTGACAGCAGCTGTAGTCAACCTATCTATCTACATTCAATTTTGGAAGTCTGCAGCATAAACAGAGGGAAAACTAGGGAAACAAGACCTGCTCCCACATCTCTGCTGGAAGACCAACTCACTTTGCCTTTTTCTCCCTGAACTGTTTCAATTCCAGCTGGACATTATAAGAGCTTTGTAACTTTAAGAACTGCTGCCTGAATGTGCTTGTTTTCTCCTTTCCTCCTGGCAGTGGCGTAGCGTGGGTTGTCAGCACCCGGGGCAAGGCAAGTAATTTGCGCCCCCTAACCCATGGATTTGCGCCCCCTAACTCGTGGATTTGCGCCCCCTAACCCTAACCCCCAGATGTTGCGCCCGGTGCGGCCAGCCCCCCCTGCACCCCCCACGCTACGCCACTGCCTCCTGGTCCCCTTTTCTTTTTGTGTCCTGCCTTTTAGATTTCAAGCCAGCTGGAGGGCAGGGACTACCTCGTGTTATTGATCTTACATAAGCTGCTATAGGAGCTTTTTCAGGTAAAGAGTGGGGAGAAAATACTACAACTTATTTATTTAAGTAGTCACAGCTCTTAAACACCATTTGAAAAAAGGGAAATGGACATATATTGGTGGATGCGAGAATATATTTGGGTTGCTGTTGCTGTTGCTTGCTTTGAGAAAAGAAGGCATCCGTTCTCTGGAGATATTACCTTAGTGCAAAATCCACATATTTAAAAGGCTGTATTGAGGAACATGTGAAAGATCAACACATTCAAAAGGTTATATTGAAATATTTCCATATTTTATTAAGATCACTTTCCAGTGCCTGATATAATACAATGGAGTACTTCCCCATAGGATGGTTCCAGCTGTTAACAAATTACGTTGCCTGCATATTAGCAACTTATGACATCGGTAGAGACCTCAAATGAATTACAAGCATTTATTTTTAAGAGAATGCCATCTAGTATTGATCATCTGTAACACTCTGATGCTTTTTTTTTAAATAAATGCAATGCATTTCAACAACTGTCTTCAAGCATTTTTGTATTTGTCACTTGTTCTTATTTTCTGTGTGCAAATGTCAATGACAATGAACCTTTAAAACAAAAACTTAAACAAATGAGAAGTGGTTGTCTTTCCTATTCTTGGGACCAGAGATTAGCTCAATACTATTTTCATTTCCTGATTGTAAAGTCACGGAAACTAGCAGCAGGATGTGTTTGTATGCACATGAAGCAATTAATTACCGTACCCAGTTGGAGAGGGTGCAGATCCAGCTAAGAAGAAGAAGAAGAGTTTGGATTTGATATCCGGCCTTTCACTCCCTTTAAGGAGTCTCAAAGCAGCTAACATTCTCCTTTCCCTTCCTCCCCCACAACAAACACTCTGTGAGGTGAGTGGGGCTGAGAGACTTCACAGAAGTGTGACTGGCCCAAGGTCACCCAGCAGCTGCATGTGGAGGAGCGGAGACGCGAACCCGGTTCCCCAGATTACGAGACTACCGCTCTTAACCACTACACCACACTGGCTCTCGGTTACAGCGGGTGTAATGAGCTTAACCAACCCTGAGGTAGAACCACCACTAGCTCCTTGAAGGATGTGTCTTCCCTCTGAACTAGAAGCCAGCCTTGCAGACTAGGAAGCTCCTACCATCAAAGACCCATATCCCAGTAGGCTCATCAAAGGATGGTGAGTCAAAAGAACAGAGCTTAAAGTTCCACAGAGATGGAATATCCATATAGGATTTCTCTGCAGAACATCCTATAGGAGCAACAGGGGAATTGCTTCCTTGTAGCCAGATGTCGACAAAGATCCAACGTCATCATGACTAAATGGGAAGACACCCAATAGAGGAGTATACTTGTTTGGCTTTGTGGGAAGGTAGCCTAAATAATACATTGGTGTGTTAAGAATGTGCAGCAGATCAGGGCCTCTGTTTGCCAGACAACAGAACCACAGCAAGTATTGTATGTGAACTGCTGTACTATAAAGATTCTCAGTGCTATGGAAACAGTTGCTTGTGCCACAATTTATGGTAGTCCAGTTCTCTTGAGTTGAGATTATGTGGAAATGGTGTTTTGAAGGTAGAAATTCTGAAACCTCTGTTTTACAAGAACAATTATACATCAGCAGTAGGCCTCTTCATGAAAAATGCAAGTTTGAGTTGGGTTGTACTGGTTATCCTCTTCTTGTTTCCATTTCACATTGCAAAATTATGACCAAGGGTCATTGCACTGCTCTATTTGTTTGGGACAATTCAAGGTAATCCATAGGAAGTGGGTTAATGCAATGCATAATCCATCAGGGCACTAACAGCATTAAAACACACACATGCATGTGAGTTCATACTGCCTATTGTCACACTTAGTGTTACTGCACACTAGTTTAGGCAGCTTGCTATATGTGCAACTGAGTAACTTACACTGTAACACTCACGCCCCTGACTTTGTGTTATATATACTGTACTGCAGTGTTTAGAGTGGACCTGCCATACCCACCCAACCCCAGCTCTCCTTCTGTGCCTTTAATGTCAATGTGACAGACAATGTATCAGATGAAGCTTTTCCCAGGATTATTCTTTCCTTATGTAGGAAAAAGCTTCACTGGTTACATTTCTGTATATCAAGCTGCCCTTAAAGGTACCACCAGAGTAAAGGCAGTTTGTTTGTTTTTAAATTGGCTTCCCCAGGGTTAGTGGCTTATTAGAAGAGAAAGTGGTCATAAGGCCAATTTTTGTTTTGTTTTGTTTTTTAATTCAACAGGTAAAATCTAGAAAGAAAGTTATACTGAAAGATTTGTAAAATTGTGCTCTTGACATATGACCTTGGGAACTTATGGGGGGAATGTTCCAGTTTTCCTCAGATTCCACACCATTCATCTTATTTGATTCATATGTTAATCTGAAGCAATTAAAAGCAATGTCACTACCATAATGCCCTCCCTCTTTCTCAATACACAACAGCAAGTGGGAGGCGGGTAGAGAGAGAATGCTTGAGGAAATGCTGCTGGGCTCTAGACAGGGTTTAGAAAGGAGAAAACAAAGTGCTTGCCGGTGCAGATATTAGCTCAGCCAGCTGATCTGCGAGTAACTTGCTCACACACGAGGCCTACTTGCATGAACTGTGTAACGTTTGACGTGAGGACACACGGGGATATTGCAGCTGCTACTTCCGCGATCAGAACTGCAAGATACATCCCCCCCCTAAACACGGAAGTACGGTAGCTGCTACGATCTAAGTTTCACTGCTTCAGACGTTAAAATGAACATACGCAAAAAGCTAGTTTCCCTTTTCTTTCGGAGGCATCAAAATTGCTTGCAAACGGCGACTAGACGACTTCCACATCTATGGCAATGAAAGGGGAAGGGAGATAAGATAGAAACCTTCCATTTTTCTCTTGCAAATGTTAACGAGCAAATCAACGCTGGCCAGGCCCTTTAAATGTAGCCCTCAAGGCACACTGAAGGACTTGGGTAGAGCAAGCAAATGAATTCCTTTCTCATTTTAAGGGCATTTGGTCGCAGGACACCTTGCTGCTATATTCTCTTGTGAAGTGTATAAACACTGTAGCACCAAACAGCGTGTTAGCAGGGCACAGTCGAGGTCCTTCCTATTCACAGGGAGTCACCCAAAGTGGTGTGAATAATTCTTTTTCCACGAGGCGTTTATTTAAAATGCTGCTTTGCATACTGATAGCATAGACCCGACTCCCCAAGTGACAAGCACCCTGTCACCTTCCCTTTTGCTCGATGAACTTGAGAGGACAAGGAAAAGAAGGGGGGACCCTATGAGGCAGAAAAGCCACCGATGAGCTAGGGGGGGAGTCATGGAGATTTTTAAACCCCACCCAAGCTGGTGATGGAAGTCAGGAGGGGGAGCGGGTCTGGATCAGGACACAGTAACGCAGGTCTACACAATGCGGGACACCTTGCCCCCTAATCAAACGGAGCCCATCAACCATGTCGTATCTTCAGCTTATCTAGGGACTTGACAACTCCATTTCTGGCAGCAAAAATCAGAGGCATGTCGAGTTCCTGGTGGGCCATAACATGACCGGTGAGCCACGTTCGGCTTGGCTAGTTACAACGCGCAAGGATTATTAGGTAGCCTGCCGTATGACGACCCACCAAATCTACACTCAACTCAAACTGCCCTGACAATCTTCGCTTGAGGCTCCAGCTTATTTAAAGGGCTGCGGGGAAAGGGGCGGATTGAATTTTTTTTTTAATGGTTTCTTTCGGGTTCTCAAACTATACTGAGCAGGCCTTGTTTATATGTGTATCCCTCCGCACAGAATCTTGCGAGTAAGCGTGCAAACGGCCTTCATGGTGTCCTTCCGCGGCGGGGAGAGGTGTAGAAACTGCAGAGGCGAACGGGGATGGGTTGCTGTACCTCGCTCCGGCCTGTGGAGTTAAAACGCTAAGGTAAGAATCTCTTTGGCGGCGTATTCCTCCGCTCCCTCGCAAGGAGGTCTTCGCCCAGCCTGCCGTGTCCCTCCGCCGCTTTTGGAGCACACAAGCAGGAGGCGCTTCTTCTGGCTGTGCGAGGAAAACAGGGGGTCTGGAAGGAAGACAAAAGACTTCAGCGCGCAGCGAGGATTTGCCTCAGTGGGTCTGGCTCGAGGCGCCCGGTGTTCCTCGCGGAAGGAAGGACCGTGCCTGGGTTTGTTGTTGCTGCGCCGCAGGGTCGTCGTGAGGGGACTCGAGGACTTTTTCTCTCGGGGCCCGGCGGATGGATCTCTAGGTAGCTTTCCCAGATATCGTTCGCCCTCGCCGCCGCCATCTTGGATTTTAATCCGCCATTTTTCCCCTTGGAATTATTATTTTTATATATATAGATGATTATTTTTTTTCGCCTCTGGCCGAGATTCTGGACGGCGGCGGCGGAGGCTTTGTGGACCTGCGGGGCCGCGGCTGGCGAAGAGGACTGCAGTGCCCAGGGGCAGCTAGGAGGTGAGTGCTTGGCGGAGGCGGAACGAGGGGAGGGGACGGAGGTGTGTGTGTTTGTGTGTTGGGGGGCGTCCTGGAACTGGCACGGCGGCGGCGAGGGCCCCACTCCTTCCGGGGAGGGGGTAGGATGGAAGCGAGGCCCCCTCAGGCTGGGCAGGGCCCGAGGTGGGGCGACGACCCGTTGGCGAAGCGGGGGGGGGACCTGCTTCTCGTGACGGAGGAGACGAGGGTCTTCGGGGGCAGACATGTGGGGAGGGGCTTCGTTTCTCTAAAGGGCATCAAATAAAGAGATGGCATCGTGCGCTTCGTTCCCCCTCCGGCGCCCATAGATGAGGACAATACGGTGGGGCTGGGAGGGCGGGCGGCGATGGGGATGGCTGGGGCCGGCAGGAAGAGCCAGGCAGCCTTTCCTTGGAGGTGGCGGAGAGGGTCGTGTCAGCACTTGGGAAGGGCCACCAAGCGCACCTGGGGAAGCAGTCGGGCAGCTGTCCAGCCTAGGACGAGGTGCTCCGAGCATCCCCCCCCCCTTAGCGGGGATCTGGCACCAGGTGCTGCTCATCGCACACCTGCCCGCTGCGTCCGCATTTCCATTGAACTCTAGAGTGTCATATTCATGGAGGTTCCTAAGTGACTCCCCCATCCAGGCCTAGGCCTCTGCTTGCCTTCCCGAGATGGTATTGCGCACGGGGCGCCTTCGGACCGCTTTTATGGGTCTGGCAGGGGAAGGGGAGCCACCCCCGAAGATCGGACGGGCCACTTAGGCTATTTAGGTTTTAGAAGCACCCGCAGAAAGCGGCACTGGGTCACCAGTGGCTGTGAGACCCGCAACACACCCATCTCCCGGTTGGCTGTGACAGCTGGCATCCCTCCTCCTCCTGCTGCGCTGCTTCGGCGTTTAAGGGGATGCGGATCTTCGGAGAGGTGGAGCTGGCACGGGATTTCTGTGATAGGTGGCGAAAAGGCAGCTTGATCCTCCTGGGTGTCTCGTTTTCCCAGCGTTTGAGCTGGGCTTGGGGTGCGGTGCCCGACACGGAAAGCAGATGTGACTGGATCGGGCAGGGCTGCCTTGAGTGGAGGAGCATTGCTCCCGGCCTTTGAAGAAGGCGAGAGGCGACCTCTAGGGGGCACCGTAGTTTCAGCTAAGGGTCGGAAAGTAGAATAGACTTACCTCCCTGATCCAGCTGAGCTGCAAAAGAAGTTTGTTCTAATCCTGTCAGCTGTCAGGATTTGCCGGCTAGTTTCCCTCTGCATGAGATTCGATCAAAGCTGTGTGCAGAAATGCTTATTAAACTAGGAAACTTGTTTTGGCTTTTCCACCACAGACACCTGATCACTGAAGAATGAATATAAAAGAGTGTCTTTTAATTATTGACTGAAATTCCATGATTTTTTGTTGATGGTTTTATTAGGTTTTTTTTCATATGTAAAATGAACCCAGTTTCTTCTAAATACAATATGATCAGTAATCTCCTACAAGGGTATGGAACATGCAGCCCTCTAGATGTTCCTGGATTACAACTTCCATCATCTTCCTTGACCACTGACCATGCTAGCTGAGGCTAAGGAATTGGAGTCCAAGAACATTTGCGGGGCCCCAGGTTCCCCAGCCTTCTCACCCGAGAAAGCAGTTTTTTCTTTCCACCAAAATGTTTGTTTTAAAGAACATTGTTGTTTTGAAACAGAAGGAAGTATCGGTAAGCAATTGATAGAGTTACTGGTGGGAAATTATGTTCTTGCCTTTTGCTTGAACAAGCAAATGCTGAGATCGAGGTGATGGGGAGTAGAATGGTTTAATTATTTTTATACTCTGTTCATGGATATCTTAGCATTCTCAGAAGCTAATTGGGATCACAAGCAGACTTTCCTAATAGATCTCTTGCTCAACCACTGTTGCCCTGCAGTATAGAGCTGCATGGGACTGCTGGCTGTGTTCTTCAATCAGTTCATGCAAGGCAATGATATTGTCCATTCGGCTGAATATTTGCAATGCACAGGGATTTCTTACTGATGTCAATGCAGAAAGTGCCCCTGTAGGTTTGAAAACCACTCCTATATATATTGTTCTCAGAACTATTTCTTACAAATAGCTATTGAAGGCTGCAGGTGGGTCCCACGTGGTAGAATTATTGCCTACACACAGAAAACTAGAATACTAGGGAGAGGTTAGGCTAGAATCCTCTCTGACCTCCTAGTTTCTATGCCTAGGCAATTGAATAGAGCAGTATTCAATCACATGAATCCCACCTACTGAAATGATGAAGCCTAGATAGATTTCAGACCATCTGCTCTTTGTGAGAGCTGTGTTGAAGGGATGCAAAACAGATACAGTGATATCTTTCATTAGAACCCATTACAAGTATACACCCTTTTGAGCTGTGGAGAATTGGAAAAGTATTTCGTTGAAGTAGCTTGCCATAAATTTGGCAGACAACTACTATATTGTTTACATTTGTTTAGGTCTCAGTATTGACTCCTTTCCCTTGCTTACCTTAGGCATTTAAATAATATAGTAACACAGTATATCCACCATTGTTGTGGACAAATGTTTGTTCATGGTGTGTCATAACAGAAGTTATATTTTGCATTTGTTTTTCATGCCAATTCATTGGAAATGTAGGAGGCATTTCTTTGCACGCTTAAAGTAAGAACTTGTCTAGGATGCATTCTTAAATGCTTTATTGCATATTAGTGAATTTAAGAAGCTTTTTCTTGAGTTGGATGAGTCTTGAACTGTGTGATTTGACTATGTAGATAACATTTCATGAGGTATTAGTTAAATAAAACTTAAATGAAAGTAGCAAAACCCAATTGGCAGAGCATTCCAAAACCCCAATCTTCTGTGCTGGAGAGGGTTTGGATGGAGCAAAGTTGCCCCTCTGCCCAGCCCTTCCCTGTTCTGTCACTGGGGCAGCCCTGCTGGCAACTGGCAAGGAGTGCCCAAATTTCCCAAAGGGTGGGTATAAGCAGCCACTGATAATACCCCTTCCAGCGGTAGCCAGAGGAAACACCTGAAGTTGGGCATTTCAGAGACAGGGGCAGGGGCAGGACTGGCACAGGACCTATCCCTGCTAGCATCAAATGACAGTAGTGGAATTGCTCAATCCAGCTCCTTTGCTGTGCCAGTCTGGGAGATGGCAGAGCATAGGGGCAGTTTTTCCTTCCCACACATTCCACCCTGGTTAATGTGAGCAACAGGGCTGTGGATGCAGTGGTTTGTGGTGCCACTTCACATAGCCATGCTGTTGCCTGTCAGGGATTAGGACAGCCTTCTTAAACTCATTTTTCAATATCTGTAAGTCACTTCGTGTGCAGGTTTTTTTTTTATTCTGTACTGTTATAGAACTTACTATGTTGTAGTTGTATTTGGTACCTGTCCAAAGTGAGCCTAATAACATAAAAACAGAAAAAAATACACCAAACTTTTGTCCTGTAGTTTGTTTATTTTTGCCAAAAATGGACAGCCTCCAAACTACCTTTAGTAAATGACTAGATTAATAAACTTTACGAATTATCATTAATGTCTAAGGTCCTAGAATTAGATGATACTAAATTTAGGGATTAAATAAAAAATCATTTAATTCATTTTTAAAAATTAATTTAATTCTAGCCACTAGGTGATATTTTGGTGTTTAAATTGTAAATTCTCCATATTATTTCATGATTCTAATATTTTTTATTCTGATCAAATAAATGTGTGAAACAGTCATTGTGATGTATCGACAGAGCGCTGTTATACCTATTAACCCATGGGATTGCGCAAAAGTGCAGTATCTATTGCTGATGTGATTCTGGCATAATACCCTAGTTACAACCTTACATTTAGTGCAATCAGTTTGTGCATCATGTCAGCTCTATCACTTTGCTGGCGAGTTGCAGGATTGATCTATTTGAAGTGGAAAACATCTTGGTTAATCACTTTGGGCTGACCTGGGTCTGGGTCAAGAGGTGTTGTCTGCTTCATGTAGGTCAGCTCTGTAATTTTCTGGAGTACACGGGTACGCATACAGGATTGGACATAAACGAAATAAACTGGTGCAGCATTTTACAGAGCTATCTGCAATTAATTGTGTTTAAAATCAGTGGCCCTTGCTTCCAACAATAAATGTATGCAAGTTGCAGTTGTAGTAAGTAGTTTTTCTAGCAAGATTTATAAGTCTTCTTATAAAGATTCTGAGCCATTGATAATGTAATTAAATTGCACTGACTTCATCTTAATATCGAGTCATTGGCAACCTCAAGTGAAAAAAGCTGGTCAAAGGGACAGATCTTGTGACTCTTTATCTTTCTGAAGTTGAAGGTAGACTTCCACAGCAATTCAGTTTTAAGTAAAAAGGATATTAGGACAGAATGGGTATTTAACTGAAAGTAATTGAGTATGGGTAAAAAACGTCCACGCTTGGATTATAGGGATCAGTGGAATACTTGTTCCTGTTTTAATGAGATCCTTATTTCCATGTATACTCTCTTTGACCTATAGTCTGCTTCCCTTCCTCCCCCCCTTTTCCTTTCGTTTAGCTTAGACCTGAAATGAATGCTACATGTTGAACTTCCAGTCTTTGCCCCCCTCCCTTTTATTCCTAGTACAGTTTGAATACGTAAGAGTCACTAACTAGCAGAGTTTGAAAGCACCTGCGATACTGTGATGAACAGAAGCTGTAAACGTTTTGATTACACTTGAGTACAGAATCCTATTCTAAACCAACTCTGGTGCTAGGACTGTGCTCTGTGGTACTGAAGCAATTTTTTTTTTTTTGTACAAAATGGTAGGATCATTTTTGTTTGTATTTATTGGATGGCTTAGGATACCTGGGCTGATGTATATGTTTTAGTTTAAACAATTTATGCTGCTTCTGATGAACCTTTAAAATAGGTTGTTATTAATAGCCTGTCCCCATAAATTTTTCAACCACTGGTGTTTGGTACAATACATCAGACTAAAAAAGTTAGCAAATAACGTAAATACTGTGATACTTAGTATTCAAATCACAGTTTTCCAAAGTGCAATGTTTGCTCCCTGGGAGGGGCGCTCCAGCCGCTACAGGTGCTTTTTGCTCTTACCTAGATTATTAGATCCTTTGTGATACTCATAGCGAATAGCCTTGACAGACTTCATTCAACAACTTTTAGCAGTTTTCTTTCATTTGGGATTAAATACTTCAAATAATAATGAACCCCATGGTGGATAAGGAATAGTGGATTCAGTTCTGTTTATTCAGTTCTAATTATAATAGTCTGGATTTGTGCATTAGAACATGTAGCTGTTTGGAAGACCTCAGAGCTGGAATACCTACATGTTCTTTGACAATCTGAAATCGATATTGGAAGAATTCTGTGGGGAATTGAAAGAAATGGGTGGGGAAATGAAACAGGCCCAGTACATTTTACCAAAGTGAAGAAACTTAAAGAGTTTTTAAGAAGCATGCCTTCCAGGGCTTTGATCCCTCCATCTTGATAGTTTGGTACGTAAGCAGGTGATATCTAGATCAGTTAAAATGGAATGTGATTATGAGGTCTTGCCCATTCTTTTTTTAAAAAAAAATCTTCCCAGCTAGCTATTGATTGATTGACTGCTGTGACCCAAGCAGGTAATAGGTTTTAGGTGAGGAAAGGACCACCCCCAAATTTGCAGATACTCTCCCATAGAGCAGTGGACTCTCACCATCAATTTGACCTTTTAAAATAGTTGGGACTCAAAGCTCTAATAGTGCTAATAATTTCATAGGAAAAAATGTTTCTGAAATCCCCCCCCAAAAAACCCCCATCTAGTGGTGCACACAACACAAGAGTCCAGTGTATGTATTCTGGAAAGTGGGGGGGGGGCAGGAGAATATTGTGCAGCTTTCTTGTGTCTTCAGGAGTGAGCAACATCCACATTTTTAGACAATAATTCTGCATAAAACTGAAACATTTCTTCTCATTCTAGGACAAGCATCCAATGCTAGGCAGTTGTTCTAGAAACTGCCATAAGACTGCGGCCAATCCATCATTCAGACAGCTTCAACACCCCTAACCATCAAGATGACGGACGTTTTTCATGTCTGTTAAAAATTACTTTAAACATGTTTTAATATTTAATATACTTCCCATTCTACTGTGGGGCTGTTGGTGGTCTCCCATTAAAGGGACTCATTGAGACCACATCCACAGTTTCAGCAATGTTGCTGCATTAAATGCTTGGGACCACTGACAGCCTTTGATGGACAGGCTTGCAAGCCCACCCAGAAGCATCTTGTCCAGACTGAAGGCAGTTATGTGGATATGCTAAAGAACAGTTAACCTGAGCATTTACTTGATGCCCTTCCCCAGAACAATCAACCATTATTCAACCACTGATCTAGATACAGATACCTCTGCTCCACAATGCCTTTGCCAGTAGAACACTGATGCTGACCACTGCTGAGTACTTCCAGAACAGCAATAGGTTACTTTGGTGGCCTGTCAAATTCTGCAACACTTTCTTCCTGAACTTTGTACTTGCATCCAGTCCCCTCTGCTGACATCACAGTATACTGCTCCTGTATCCTGCTTCATACTCCTTTATGTTCCTGTCTGCTTTCTAAATGAATTCGCTCATCCCCAACTTTGCCTTCACTTTTTGCTTTGGAGTGGATCTCTTGGTAGCTGGTCCACAATGGATTAGACCAGACTATTGCTTTTTTCTTTTCCTTCTGTTCAGGCAGTGGAATAAGGCTCCCTACAACTCAGCTGGTGAAAGGCAGCAAATCAAGATTCAGCCTGGAGTCACTCTTGAAAGGGACTGCCTTTGCTTGTTACTTTCAGAGTGCCTCACCAAACCTACAAAAAGGATAAGTGTTTGAGTACTAAGAGTGCTGCTGTGTGCGTTTCAGACTGTTTTCTCTTTTAACAAAAATGTAATTAGTGGGAAGTGCAGTTACATTTCTGCAGATATGTACTTACAACGAATCATCTTTTTCAAGTCAGTTTCTTGTCATGATTTCTCATACTGAACCAGTGCTGCAAAAAGTTATTCCAGAAGATATAATACAGGTGACTCTGAATTTATGCTGGGGTTACATTCCAGGGATAGCCAAAATTGCATATAGTCAAAATGTATTGGGTTCAATGATGGATGGGATTGCCAAAGTCTTTTTTCTTGGACGCTTGCCCCTTCCCTCCTCCTTTTTTATTTCATTTTTTTTTTGCTAAACACACGAAGCTAAATGCACACAGTTTAAATGTTCGTAAATTGTGAGTTGCTTTTAATCCTCAAAGTAGAAAAATGAAAGAGTTAAGGCCTAACACTTACTCTCATCAACATATGGAATATAGGTGAGCTTTGGGAACTGGAAAATACTGAGTTGCTTGTTCTCTGTATTATTGTCAATAGTGAAACCAGTAGTCAGTTTAATGACTAACAGTAGTTAACAGCTTGTAATTTGAAAGAGATGAATGCAATTATGTGTATCTAGTTACCACGATTAAAGCTTTTGCTTTCATGTTATTTAAAACAGGCTTTTGCCTGGTAGCTTTTACACAGTAAGGAATTTCATGCAGGGAAATGCATGGATTTCCATGTATGTGAATGAGCAGGTTGATAGTAGAGAGACAGATCACTCTGTTGTCTCCACCAGCCTTCTGAATACTGTGGTGGCTGTGGAGGAAGGCATGCATCACATCTTGCATGGAAATGCAGTGAATTGGTAGAGAAAAAGACAGAGGAATCTGTTCTTCCTCTGCCTGCTATACATGTTAGTCATGGAGAAAGGAAAACCCCTTCTTCCGTAAAGGACTGCTAACTTTTCTGGACTTAATTTACAAGACTGGATTTTAAAAGCTGAGACTTATTCTGGTAGTAAAAGGTACTTTGTTATTGTATGTTCCAAACACTTAGTCTAAGCTTTGTGGTTGACCCTTCCATGAGTGAGTACAGCAAACCCCAGATCAGGCAATATTATTGGAAAACGAATTACAGACAATGACTGATTAACACACATCCGAAATTTGCACGATTGCACATGTGCACCAAATCTGGAAGTGACCTTAAAACATCACTAAAAGGGTGGAACGGGGAACGAGGCAGGGTGTGCTTATATGCACTCTGAGGCCAGGAATGGAACCCCTGCATGAAATGGTCATCAACTGTAATATACCGTCGTACCTTGGTTCTCAGTTCATTTGGAAGCCACAAAAGCCGCATCGGACATTCGGCTTCCCAAAAATGTTTGCAAACTGGAACACTCACTTCTGGGTTTGTGGCGTTCGGAAGCCAAAACCTTCAAGTTGCAAGGCGTTCAAGAACCAAGCTACGACTGTAGAACTCTGGCAACTTAAATGTATTGTAGTGGTAGTTGAAAAATGACTAGTTTGAGCTGAATTTACAAGTATGTCTGTACACTGTACAATAGGGATCAAATAGCTCATGTTTTCTTTTTTGCCAATAGGGATTTAGGGTTCCTGTAAAGATGAGTTCATTCACAGACAGTATTTGTGGTGTATATTTTTTTCAGAACTGTATTTTATATGTTCTGTTGTTTTTTGTTTTAATGTTGTACACTGCTATGGTATTATTAAGTGTTTAGCAGTCTCTACATGCTCCAAATACCTAATATTCTGTGCATTGCCCACAGTATGTCAGTTATAGGCAATCAGACATATGCAGTAAATAAATAAATACATCACAGCAGTGTTTTTGACTAGTGTGTATTCTCTTTCTACTAGGAAGCTGAACAACAATTAACTTCTTAAAGCCTTTGGAAGAAGGACTAAATGCAACGGGGACAAATTGCCTGTGGGAATGAAGTGGCTGGGAGAATCCAAGAACATGGTGGTGAATGGCCGGAGAAATGGAAGCAGATTATCTAATGATCACCATCAGAACCAGTCCAAATTGCAGCACCCTGGAAAGGAAAATCCAAAGACTGGCAAAAATGGCGTTGAGAGACGGTCAAGCAGATGTATGTATATGCTAATGTGATAGGAGTGATCTCTAGTTAATTATTTGTAATTTCTGGTTTCCTTATGGAATATTGTGGTGTGCATTTTTAATGTAATAAATGTATTTGTTGAGTATATTGTTTTCTCTGTACCTATTTACATTGTTTCTGGTTAACAAATTGCTTTATTGCATGACAGATTAATGTGGTTGAATAATTCTTTCTTATTTCTGAAATAAATCTTAAGTCCCAATAAATGCTTAAATGTGAATATTCTTCTATATTAAATGTGAATTATCAGAAAAATTGTGCATACCTCAATTTTTCCACATTTATGTTGTGTCCCAGACAAACAAGGGATTATGCTACAGTCTACAGCTATGAAATCAGTGGGAGATTTGTTGTTTACTTCACAAGGATATGGATTGCGGTCTTGGCGTTCATGGAAATAGTTGCAAGGACCTTGTGTTTATTCAGTTTAATTTTGATTTACTTATTTCTTAGATATTAATAAAAATGATAAAATTGAGATTAAAAATCTGATGATCCTGCTCTATCATATCTAAGGAGAAGGTTGACCATTGTGCCCCAAGACACACTGTACTACTAAAAGGTTATTGGTATTGCATAGCCATATGCAACTAATGACAGAAATAAGTTTGCCACCTTCAGGCATGTGTATATGGTGTTGAAAGATAATCTTTATACAGTACTGACAGAAAGATCCTTTGTAATTCATTCTAACTATGCAGGTGTTTGTATTTCATGTGCCACTACAAATTTAAGTTGGTACAAAATTTGGCTGCCTGAAATTATTAGCTCTGACTTTTTAAAAAAGCAGTGGTACAAATATTTATTCAGAGAGTGGTCACCTGTGTTTCCCTGCTCCCATCTGCCTACAGCATTGGCTGCTTTTCCTTTTGCACTTTTAGAACCTAGAAATTAAGAGCCTTAAAAAGGGGATAGGGATCCTTCAATATCTGTTCTCCATGCTGGACAGCAAGTGGGATGCTCTGTCTCATGTTTCAGGCCTAATCTGAAGCTGGAAGGGGCTCTGCTAATAAATTTTGACAACATGGTCACATTTTAAGCAAGACAGAGCTCATGCACATGGTCTACTTGCATGATTTTTCACTTTCACAGAACAGTATTCATAATCTCATAAGAGATCACAGCTCCCTTATGCTGGTCATTGACCAAACACATAAGCAGCTTTTTCTGCAAGTCAACTATTGACATACAATTGGAAACAACTCCGCTATGTTAAGTAGGGCTATACTACTGATGCTTCCAACTGCGCTTCAATTATATTTTAATTTTAAGCAGCTGTTGTTTAATGTTATAAGGGAAGTGAGATAGCTATGTGGCTCTTTATCATTAAAATAGAGAAAGATTTGCCCAAAAGCAATTTCTGCATGTCACAGTCAACCAAGCATGTGCTAAGCATAAGGCCAGTTTGAGAAACTGTGTCTTCAAAATATTTGAAGTCTTTATCTACTCAACATTCACTAACCAACAGAAAACATTGTTAGCTCTCTGGTTGGCAGGTTACCGTATTTTTCGCTCTATAAGACGCACCAGACCACAAGACGCACCTAGTTTTTGGAGGAGGAAAACAAGAAAAACAATATTCTGAATCTCAGAAGCCAGAACAGCAAGAGGGATCGCTGCACAGAGAAAGCAGCAATCCCTCTTGCTGTTCTGGCTTCTGGGATAGGTGCGCAGCCTGCATTCGCTCCATAAGACGCACACACATTTCCCCTTACTTTTTAGGAGGGAAAAAGTGAGTCTTATAGAGCAAAAAATACGGTATATAGCTTCCACGACTCATTTCACCAGCTCCAAATGTATGGCCCTGATGTCTTCTTCCTTCCCTGTTTTTGCCAGAATAGAGCAAAACTTTTGAAAACCCAAATATTGACTTTGGATACCAATTAAATGCATGCATGGCAATTTCTATAATTTATTTTGCATATGCAAATATTCCCAACCTGAGCTTTTCAGGATTAAATAAACATTGTGTGCTTCAGTTGGAAATGTGCAAAGCAAGACCAATATAAAATGAAATACAATATACCTCTTGCAAAAAGTTTTGTGGGGGCATTTAGGATGATATGTAGGCTTCATCTGAGAGGCACCACTGGTCATTTGGTCAAATACAAATAAGATAGAGGACTAGTTTCTTTCTAGAATAGCATCACTGCTGCCTCCTGCCAATCTTGTTTAGAATATATTTGTTTAGTGCTAGTTATATATTTAATAGTACTAATAACACCAAACAACTTTGGTGTCATTTGGTGGCTCTTTATGAATATTCAGTGATGCTGAATTAATCATTATGTCACCAAATAGTTTCATGTGGTATAAATTGGTATAAACTGAAGTTTAGGGGCCTCATTTGTTACATTTAAAACTCTAAATTCCCCAAGGTCAGAGTGATGTATAAATTTTAAAAAGACTATAAATCAAAAAACAGGATGTGATTGGAATCATACAGCAGAGACCCATTCTCCCATCTTATGCTGCCTCCACTTTGAACTTCTACATTGGGACAAATCACATTGGTCTCAAAGCTGTTGCTCATGTTGTCCTTCATGGGATTGCCTCTTAAATGGGGAAGATCCAGAAGAGTCAGTAGTCTATTTTGGCTAATGCTAATATTTCTTTTGATTTATGCAGGTAGTGGTGGTTCGGGATTTGAGGGCCAAAGTCGCTACGTGCCTTCCTCTGGAATGTCTGCCAAGGAGCTGTGTGAGAACGATGACCTAGCAACTAGTTTGGTTCTTGATCCATATTTAGGTTTTCAAACACATAAAATGAACACTAGGTAATTTGCTTTGCTTTATCTATCTAGAAAACATAAAACCTTGTGTGTATTAATAGTAAATAAAAACGTAGATCTGAGCTCTCAAATTCTGCTTGCTTTAAAAAAAAACTTTCAAATAAAACAATGTGTTCGGAATTGTGCTTCAAATATTCCCCTGGGACCAGAATGTTTGACCAAGTACACTCTTTCATTTATACTTTGTTTAATCTCCATTGTCTGCACCAGGTGAGGCTTTAAGCTAAATCCTATAACCAAAGCTACAGAAATTCAGCTGCCAAAATCTTGAATTATCCAGACCATTATATAAGTGTTCCCACATCTTACTATTCATGTGCTGATTAGATTTCTCACTCATTAACAACATGGACAGCCATTACGATCAATCATCATTTAATGATTGATTGCTGCCTTTTATCACTCAGATTAGCTTTAATTAGGTGATTTGCTTGAGGTAATATGATTTGCAGATTGAACATGTGAGTTCTCCATTTATTGTTGTATTTTGTAGTAGGAATCTTTTCTTGTTATAATTCACATTCTTCTTGTTTTTCTACATACTATTGAGCCCACAATATAATTTTTAGTTAGGTGGGTTCCATTTCTGTTTACTATCCTGGCACCAAGCTCAGTCTTCAGCATAATAAATAACACTTTTAATAGCCAACCTCTAAAGCATCTTGCTGAACTTAACATTTCATACTGGCTCAGGAGTGTACACAGCTTAGAAGCTTCTGGAATGCTCTGCAGCAACTGCACCACAGATGAAACAAGGCCGACTCCTCAAAACAGATTTGTCTTGGGTGGCAGGAAACACAGTCCCATTGTGCAGGCAGAAGTCCTTCTGGTTACAGAGCAACTTTGTTGAATGTAATCCTGTGAATTGTAAACCAAAGAAAACTTAGGTTACTGCTTGTGGCTTGTTTCAAAAAATCTTATATGAGTCCAGGTTTGGATGGCACAATAAACCAGACTTTGACTGACTTTATCTGTCATGTGGCAGGAGTGGGGTAGCACTCCAGGAACCTTTGGGTAGGATGTGCCAGTAAGATGCATTTTCACATTAAACCACAGTTTGTTTTAAAAAATAGCTTAATGTGGCATATAGAGCAGGCCACGGTAGAGTTTTGAGATTCCTGTGGGGAGGAGATTCTAAGAAACTTGGAGATTTGTTTCTGCGTAGCTGTCTTTACTCTGGCTTTATTAGATGAGATCTTTCTGCTTAGACACACTTTAAATTGAGTTTGAATAGTCTGTCAGATTGTGGTGGCTTCAGGTATTAGGAGAACTTATTTCTGGTTGAAACTCATAGAATCATAGGAGGTTATTTTTCATAAGCCCTTGAAAAGAATGTTGCTTTAAATATTTCAATTCTGGATCTTCCTGCGTGTTGACTTGGTGGGGGGAAATGTTCTAATTCATAAAATGGTTGCTCTTTAAAATACCTATAAGCCTACTTAAAGATAGTGCTCTACAAAAAAAGATAATGTTCTCCAAAAAAAAAAATGGTCCAAAGTGATGTCTTTTGAACATAGAATCCACATCTGCTTGATCAAATCCTGGTTTAATAAGCTGGGATATACATGAGCTGCTCGCACTCGCAAGCAGCTTGTTTGCTCCCACCTCACCCTTCACACGAACCAGGAAACAAAGCAGAACACTGTCGTTAACCATAGTTTCTTGTTACGTGGGAACTTCGGTTAATGGCTTCCAGACAGGCCAGAATTTGAAAGGCAACTTTCAATTACAGTTCACTGCATCTTCCTGATGTGTTTCACTGCTCATGTGAAGGGATAAACAAAGCTGGAGCAGAAGGCTTGCGTGCAAGTTTATGAAACTCATGCGTATCCTGTCTTATTAAGCCAGGATTTGATTGTGTGAGCTGAGCCAGTGTACCTTGTCATCTAAATGAAATTATTAATGAATTTCTGAAGAACACATTTCAGCTGTTTATAAAAAAGAATCCAATCACAGGGTTGTTGTTGTTTTTTTAAAAAAGAAGTCTTTATTCACTCTATATTCATTAATCTCTTCAGTTCCTTCCTCTATCCCTGTGCTGGAGATGTTTTTGATATATTTAGTTCAGTAATGGTTTCTGACACAGTGGTCATGAGACAGTCGGGAGAGATTAACCACTGCAGTAAGAAGAAGATGAGTTAGAGATGAGATTTTCAGAATATTACATTTTTGACTTTCACTTTTATTTTAAAATAAGGGCAAATTTTGCAGCAGAAAGCAACTTGCTGGTCCTCAGCCTAACCACACATACATTTTGACTTCTTCACAATTTGAGGCATAGGTCATCATGTGTATTGGAGATATGAAAGTAAATAGTCCTAGGGAGCTAGGTCTGATGCCTTGCTCTTTAATAACCGACTGAACATTTGTGTAGAAGCAGCACACATTGAGTCAGTTTGTAAGTGTTTCTTTACACTGGCAGCATAATCTTTTTCCTTTGACTGATATCTTAGACTCGTCTTGCTATGGCAGGCTAGAGAACCTGTGGCCTTTGAGATACTGTCGGCCTCTATCTCGCAGTGGCCTCAGCCAGTGGGGCCTGTGGTGAGGGATGACTGGAGTTACAGCCCAGCAACATCCCATGGACCACAGGTTTCTTTCCCCTGTGGTATGGTTTTTTGTAGCTTGTAATTATTGACGGATAACTCATTCAGTGTGAAAATCTGTGCTCCTGTTTACAGTTGGAGCTGGGGAATACACTTGAAGTGGATAACATCTTGTTTGGGTCCTGAGAGCCATTGAATTGAGACTTAACCCAATAAAGTCTGAAATACAACTGTGAAGGTCCATCATGATTCCTCAGCTGCTGGTTTTCAACAGTTTGACAGTCCAAGAGGAATAGGCCCCTGAAATCCCTAGGGTTGTTTTTTTAAAAACGTTATTTGTCATAAATTCTCTTCCCACTCCATCAATTCTTTGTGATGAGTTTGGAAAAATGCTTAAGTATTTCTGTGTTCTGCCCAGAAGCTTATTCTTGCTTTCTGATTATGCTTCCAGTCAATGCTTTGTGAGCTAGTGTTACCTAGTGTGACCCCAGAGTCAGCCATGACTCTTTTTAAATAATGTGCCACTTTTCTATAATCAGTTTGAGAATAAGTGTTTACTACAAGTGATCTTGACGGTTTTACCAGAGTACCTTGCTGGGGAAAATGCTATTCCCTTTTAATACCTCAAGAACTCTGCATATACAGGCTAGAGCCCCAATAATTTTCTATCCCCTATTTGTTCATTGTGGAAACCAATATTTTTGCTTGTGGGAATCTTTGATTGTTAGAGCTCTTCCTTTGTTTTTGTTTGTTTCCCATATTAGAACTCACTTGGCTTGCAGTAGTTTGTGGAGAGAGCTGCACAAAATGCTCTGTTGGGAGCCACCTGGAGTGGCTGGGGAAACAGGCAGATGGGTGGGGTATAAATAATAAATAATAATTCTTCTTCTTCTTCTTCTTCTTCTTCTTCTTCTTCTTCTTCTTCTTCTCCTCCTCCTCCTCCTCCTCCTCCTCCTCCTCCTCCTCCTCCTCTCTGGTAACCAGAGAGTTGGACTACTGTAATGAACTATAACTTCCATTGAAGACAGTTCAAATACTTTAATTAGTTCAGAATGCTGCTGCCTGACTGCTAACTGGGGCTGAGCTGTGACACTGTTGTTTTTTACCAGCACTGTAGCAGTTTCACTGGCTCCCAGTCAATTTCCAAGCTCTATTCACAGAGCTGGACCTTCTCCTGCACCATGGCATCTGACTGACTAAGTCATCATCTAAGGTGAAATGGAAGGAAACCAGGGAGAGGGCTTTTGTTGTTGTTGCAGCCGATCTTTGAAAGGAATTCCCTGGGAGGGATTCCCTGCCACCTGTGTTAATTTCTTAATACCAAGTAAATATCTTTGGTGTACTTCTGGATCCAAATTGGTGACTTGTGGCCTAGGTGACCTCAGTGACTAGGGGTGCCTATTTCCAGCTTTGGCTGGTTCACAGCTTCCAGTCTCTTTTAGACAGATATAACTAGTATAGGGACAGCTATCTAGAAGCAGCACTGGCAAGAAGTAAATACTCTTGGGTGTATGGTTCAAGATGCCAATTAATAGTGGAGTCCTGTACTTTCTTATTATCAAGTTGCAAGCATGGGTGAATGTCTTATAGACGCTCTCCATAGAATTCCAAGTGGCTGAAAAGCTTATTGCTATTTGTCCATGGTGAATACATATTTTTTTTAGTTCAAGATTGGGTTGTTTTGCATACTCTCTGTATTGTTTTTAATATTCGGTTAGAAGCCGTCCAGAGTGGCTGGGGAAACCCAGCCAGATGGGCGGGGTATAAATAATAAATTAGTAGTAGTAGTAGTAGTACTTAATCCATGATATTTTCAAGTAAGAAACACTCATTTGCAAACGAGGGTTTGCAAGGGATATTTAAGAACATGTTAGGAATTATAAAAATGAGAGAATTATTAAATGCAAACTGTCCTACATACAAACATTTAATTGAAAGCAGACATTGATAAAATATCTTTAAAATGTTTAGAACATTTCCTCTCTTTTGACTTGTTTTTCAGCCCAAATACAATTGATACTAACATTTGTTGTCACCAGACTAGAAAATATTTAAGGTTTCATACCCACATCTAAAGTCACTCTGTGTCTTGGGATATGTGCTTCTAAAAGCAAGCATTTGTTCTCAATACACAGTAGTTATATTTGATTTTTGGCTGGGATTGATGAAAGTATTCTGTACACTTTGAAAATTTTGAACTTACAATTTTTTCTATGGCCTATGACAAAAGGAAAGGACAAAGGGGGGGACTTCAAGAGTATATTGCAAATGATTTTGTTTAGCAGTTGTGCAGTCCGATCCTATGCATGTTTACTTGGAAATCACATTGAGCTCCATGGACTTGCTCTGTAGAAAGTGTTCAGGATTGCAGCCTTAATGCTTCTGACAGAAATGTTGGGTCGGGTGGCTTCTTGACCCCGGTAGCTCACACAGAGAAACTAGACTATAAAACTGCAAGATATTCATAGATTTACGCTGCTAGTTTTTGAACCCAGGTAAGTCCTTTATTCTAATGGTTGCAATTTTAGAAATTTGTATTTGTAATGACAATGCCTGCCTGTTACCACCTGAAATCTTAAGGTTCCAGTTTGTAATAATTTATTGTAGCCAAACTCTTCTTATCCTTCTGTTTTAGCTTTCCTCAACCTGATGCCCTCCAGACATTTTGGAGGACAATAACTTTTATACCTGACAACCTGGCCAATGGTTACTGCTGTTAAATATTTCTCTTTCAAACTTCCCCAGCACTGATCTAAGCAGGCCAGGTTCTTTAATTATAAAGATAAAATCCCCATTCCCATAGCTGTTCTTGTGATTCATCTTTACATCTGAAAGTCAACAGCAACACAGGATGATATTTTTAAACAACATTCCAGCATTCCAGATGTGGCTTCCCCAGTGTCTTGTGCAAGGGTACTGATGTTTCCCTATGCTTACTGGAAACACTACACCCCAATGTGTTCATTGACTGCATTTACCTTTAGCATCATCTCATAGGGCCATATCCTGACCAAGATCAGCACTTCCTAACTTCTTGGTGTGCACAAATTTCAGCAATACATTCCTTTTCCTCTCTCAAAGTAATTTCTGAGACTGTTGAATAATGTAGTCCTTGAGGAACTCATCCAGTTTATTCTTTGCTTGTGTTAGTAAAACTGTCTGATTTTCACTAGAAGAAATAACTTTTCTAAGGAATGAGGGCAAGAGTTTTGGAATCTTCCTGCGACAGACTACATACCTTAGAAATGTGGCCATTGTTTTGAATTTGTGCCTAGAATACCAAATCAGTTGCACAAAATTTTTGAATTCCACTGCTGGTGTCAAGAGGGAGACAGAGTGCCTGCTTGCTTGTAACCATTTTGGGCTATTGGTCTGCAATGCCATGTCTGCATTCTAAGATTATACCTGAGGTGGTCATAGATTGTGGGGATGATGCCATACAAATTTACAACAATCTGTACGCAGATTGGGGCCATGCCCAGTTTACAGCTTTGCTTGCTTGGAAATGTAATTTCTTAAACAATGTTACATGGAATGAAGCACCACTCAATACTTAGAGCTGTGTTGTGTGTTAAGCATCTTTAAGGGTTGGTGCCAATGGCTCTAATTTTGAGGGTGAAGTGTGTTGTTTCAGTGCTGCTAATCCCTGTAACCCAGATGTGTGGGATATGTCAGTCTAGACTGCTCTGCTGCAAGACAACATGACTGACAAGAATTGGCACTGGTTTTGTTTTGTTTGTTTGTTTATTTATTTATTTATTTTGGTATTTCTGTGCTGCCCCATAACCGAAGTTCTCTATGTTACATCTGCACAGCTGGCTTCCTACATGAGTGCAGGTGCCTCAGAGGAAAAGACTCTTGTCATTCCCATTAATGGGACACTTCCAACTGTTAACAGCTGCCAGGTATGCTGCTTAGAATACAACATTCCAAATAAACATCTCCACAGCTCTGTAAATAAGGAATCTAATAGCTGTGTTTCTGTTACATTTATTTCCTATAATACTCAAGAGTTGTGTAGAGCCTGCTGATGGCAATGTTCATTTTCATTTATGGCCCTCTCTCAGTGATTGCTCTAGACATATATAAAGTAAGTAAGCAAAACATGACTAATATCTTGCTTTTTAGATTTCGACCAATAAAAGGAAGGCAGGAGGAACTGAAAGAGGTGATTGAGCGTTTTAAAAAAGATGAGCACTTGGAAAAAGCCTTCAAGTCCTTGACATCAGGTGACTGGGCCCGGCACTATTTTCTTAACAAGAACAAAATGCAGGAAAGATTGTTCAAGGAACATGTAGGTATATTTATACTTAATCCAAGTCCAAGTTAGTGTTTGGTTTACAACGTGTTGTGAATGTTACTCAACTGAAACTGCTTGTGTTGTCTACCCTTGCTTTTAGCTTCAGCAAATACTGCTTTGGATTTTTTTTTAAAAAAATATCAAATTGATAGAAATTAATTTAATGGAAATTTATGGAGACTGTTTTCCATAGTTAACTGGCCAACATGGTCGAAGCTATAATGGTCTGTAGGTACACCACTAGTGTGAAGGGACCATAAGGGCCATCTAGTCCCACCCCCTGCAATGGAGGAATCTTTTGCCCAACGATGGGAGAAAGATGCAGGCGAAAAGACTGTTCAGAAGGAATAATAGGAAATAATTTATTATTTAGTAAATGCCCTCCTTAGTTACAGACAGGTGCAGATTGAACACTGCCGATTGTTTAACCATGATTAAGTGTTCACTGGGATTATGTCTGCACTGCCCCCAACTGAAGGTATATATGACATTGAATTGATGCATTAAAATAATCAGGCTACAACTTTGCCTTGTCAGTAAGGTTGGGTGGTATTTATGTAGGTTTTACTCAGAGTACACCCATTGAAATTAATGAACGTGAGCCCATTAATTTCAGTGGATCTGCTGTGAGTAAAACTAGTTGAATGCCACCCTAAATTTATAAGTATTGTAGTGGGGTGGTGATAAGTTTTCCCCTGAAAGGCCTGCAGACTGAATTGAGGGGGAAAATGAGGAACTCTGAAAGTACTTTAGAAAGATCAGACCTAGTACTCAATGTATTGTATTGAAGCTTTTTTGGGGGGAGGGGGGAGCATAGAATTTGAGTTCCAAGCCATAGATCTCTGGAGAGTTCATTGTTGTACAGTACTTGATGTCTAGACTAAACCAGCTTCGGATATCTTGGGCTAGGATATTCAAGAACGAAGGCCAAACTCTTCAATTACGAAGATACTTTCCATCCTCCCTTTCTCAGCATAAGAGTGAAGGACAGCACTTTTCATAAAACCGTAGAGTTGGAAGGGGCCCTGAGGGTCATTCAGTCCAAACCCTGCAATGCAGGAATAGGCAGCTGTCCCATATGGGGATCAAACTTGCAATGTTGGCATTATCAGCACCATTCTTTAGCCAACTGAGTCAATTTAAGGACAATGTTAAAGGGGTTGTTTTATGAAATCCATATTTAGCCTGTGTTTTTCTTTAGTGTAAAGTGATGTGAAGTGAGTTTGTGAGAGAGGATTGGCCACATAAAAATAATAAGGTTGTACACCAGGCATCCCAAAACTCGGCCCTCCATATGTTTAAGGACTACAACTCCCATCATCCCTAGCTAACAGGACCAGTGGTCAGGGATGGTGGGAATTGTAGTCCCAAAGCATCTGGAGGGCCGAGTTTGGGGGGTGCCTGTTGTACACTCATCAAACAAGAATACAGTGGTACCTCGGTTTAAGAACAGCCCTGTTTACGAAGTATTCGGTTTATGAACTCCGCAAAACCGGAAGTAGTGTCCTGGTTTACAAACTTTACCTCAGTAAAGAATGGAATCCGAATGGTGGGAGGGCACCAGCAGTGGCACCTCATTAGGGAAAGGGCACCTCGGTTTAAGAACAGTTTCGGTTTAAGAGCAGACTTCCAGAACAGATTAAGTTCATAAACTGAGGTACCACTGTATAACATAACAGAAGCAGCAACTCTATCTCTGGAACCCAGTAAAAATTGTTCCATAAATGCAACACAGAATAAGTTTATTTTTGAGGTCCATTTTAAAACTTCTGGTGCTTGTCTAATCTCATTTGAAATCAAGCTGCCAGATGTGGAACAACAGATTCACATCAAGTAATGCAGCTGTTCTGGATAATTTCTTTTCTCCCCCCCCCCCCCCTTTGCAGGTATTTATTTATTTACGAATGTTTGCAACTGACAGTGGATTTGAAATATTGCCATGCAATCGGTATTCATCAGAGCAAAATGGAGCCAAAATAGTTGCAACAAAAGAGTGGCAAGTATTGCAATAATATTAGTGCTACACCAAGTTCTCATGATGTTCAACTTCTGATATGAAACTTGCTGATGGGGGAGAACGTGGGGGACTTGCTTTCTATCCCCCCCCCCCAGTTTTTAATGTTTGCTTGCAGCCATTGTTCCTCAGATCTGCTATCTCTTCTTCAGTGCTACTTTTTTTTTTCTTTGAGTGATCCCACCCCATCAAGCATGCATCCACCCACGTTTTGGAAGCATATTCCAGTGCCCAGTTGGACCAACTTTACCTGCTCTGCTATGATACATGAGTTTTTTTACCACAGTGTGGTCAGATGGGGACCATTCTCTGGGGATTGTAGGAAGCTGAATTACTGTTTGAAATGACATGTACTAGAAGTGCAGTGAATTGCTGGTTACAGTGGTACCTCTAGTTGTGGACATGATCCGTTCCGGGGTGCCATTCGCATCCTGAAAAGTCTGCAACTAGAGCGCACTCCTGTGCAAGCACGGAGCGCGATAGAGCACTTCTGTGCATGTGCAAAGCACGCAGAACGCTTCTGCATGCGCACGGCGAAACCTGGAAGTATACACTTCCGGGTTTGCCATGTTCGCAACCCGAAAAGCCACAACGTGAAGCAAATGCAACAAGAGGTATGACTGTAGTTGGAAATGTTTCACTTCAGAGATACCATGTACAGTCTCCTGACTTTTTAATAAGAAGTTATCAAAAAATATTTCCTTTCCTAGCCAGGGGGACAAGTGAACAAACAAATGTACAGAATGCAACTATGTTGCATCCCTTTAAAATATTTTTATGCTGGAGAAAGACTGCATTAATAATATGTATTTTTTGTTCTGTTAATGAAAGAGTTTCTTCCTTCATTTGTTAGGAAACGAAATGACAAAATAGAGTTATTGGTGGGTTGTATTGCTGAACTCTCTGAATTAGAAGAGAACATGCTGCTCAGACATGGAGAGAATGACTTCAGCGTCATGTACTCAACACGGAAGAATTGTGCTCAACTGTGGCTTGGTCCAGCTGCATTCATCAATCATGGTAAGTAAAAAAATATATATACAGTGGGATTAATTGTTACAGTGGTGCCTCGCAAGACGAAATTAATTCGTTCCGCAAGTCTCTTCGTCTTGCGAGTTTTTCGTCTTGCGATGCACGGTTTTCCATAGGAATGCATTGAAAATCAATTAATGCGTTCCTATGGAAACCGCCTTCCCCCGACCTCTTCTGGCGGGCGGCATTTTAAAATCGCCCGGGACAGCGGAGGACTTCTCCGCTGTCCGGGGCGATTTAAAAGCCCCTGGGAAGGCAGGCAGGGGGGACAAAGGCTTTCTCGCCCCGCCGCTCGGCTTCGGGACATCGTTCCGATGCCGGGCGGCGGGGGGAGGCTTTCCCGCCCGGCCGCCCGGCTTCGGGACATCGTTCCGATGCCGGGCGGGGGGGGGAGGCGTTCCTGCCCCACCGCCCGGCATCGGAATGATGCCCCGAAGCCGGGCGGCTGGGGGAGGCGTTCCTGCCCCACCGCCCGGCATCGGGACGATGCCCCGAAGCCGGGCGGCGGGGGGAGGCTTTCCCGCCCGGCCGCCCGGCTTCGGGACATCGTTCCGATGCCGGGCGGCGGGGGAGGCTTTCCTGCCCCACCGCCCGGCATCGGGACGATGCCCCGAAGCCGGGCGGCTGGGGGAGGCGTTCCTGCCCCACCGCCCGGCATCGGGACGATGTCCCGAAGCCGGGCGGCTGGGGGAGGCGTTCCTGCCCCACCGCCCGGCATCGGGACGATGCCCCGAAGCCGGGCGGCTGGGGGAGGCGTTCCTGCCCCACCGCCCGGCATCGGGACGATGCCCCGAAGCCGGGCGGCGGGGGGGAGGCTTTCCTGCCCCGAAGCCGGGCGGCTGGGGGAGGCTTTCCCGCCCGGCCGCCCGGCTTCGGGACATCGTTCCGATGCCGGGCGGCGGGGGAGGCTTTCCCGCCCGGCCGCCCGGCTTCGGGACATCGTTCCGATGCCGGGCGGCTGGGGGAGGCTTTCCTGCCCCACCGCCCGGCATCGGGACGATGCCCCGAAGCCGGGCGGCGGGGGGAGGCTTCAAAAGCCTTCCGGGGGCTTTTAAATCGCCCCGGACAGTCCCGGGGCGATTTAAAAGCCCCCGGTTAGGCAGGCTTCAAAAGCCGTCCGGGATAGCGGGAAGCGCTTCCCTGCTATCCCGGACCGCTTTTAAAATGCTGGCGGTGGGGAGCAAAGCCTTTCGCCCCCGCCGGCCTTCCTGGACCTCTTCTGAAGTCCGGAGGGGGGGGAAAGGCTTTGCTCCCCACCGCCAGCATTTAAAGAAAGGTCCCCGAGATTTCCCTATGGGCTTTCGTCTTGCGATGCAAGCCCATAGGGAAAATCGTCTAGCGAAGCGTCGCAAAAACCGAAAAACCCTTTCGTCTTGCGGGTTTTTCGTCTTGCGAGGCATTCGTCTTGCGGGGCACCACTGTATATTCAGGACTACTTTTAATTTTTTCTTGATTTGGAGTACATTTCTCTCCTGTGTTTTATTAGAATGATCTAGATTACCTTTAATGCCCTTTTAAAATGTGCAATATTTTTCTTACTTAGTGATACACCTAATAGTTCAGTTGAGTATTACCATAAGTAAATTATTATGAAACCTTACTTTAGATATTTGTAACTATTCATGTTCCAGGTCTTATCAGCAGTTAATTGATTTTCTTTTGTACTTTTTTCAGATTGCAGACCCAACTGTAAGGTATGTGGTCAGGGTTTTAAAATCCTCCAAGCTAGCTTTTTAAATATATGGATGTTTTAAAATTATTTTTGATTAACTGAGTAATGCTACATGTCCCTTATTACCCTTCATAGTTTGTATCAACTGGCCGGGATACAGCATGTGTGAAAGCTCTGCGCGATATTGAACCTGGAGAAGAAATTTCTTGTTACTACGGGGATGGGTTTTTTGGAGAAAATAATGAATTCTGTGAATGCTACACATGTGAAAGGTATGTTCTAGTCATGTAAGCAGTGAACTGAGATACAGTGCAGTTGCACTGTACACCTGCATTGTTGATCTGTGCGTGTGTCAGCTAGTCTTGCAAGAACTTGACTTCAGCATCCAAAAGTAATTCCCCTTCCATAAGAGGTACATTGATATCTCATGCATTCTTGTGAGCCCTTCTCTGATGTCCTCCAAAGAAGGACTGAAAAGAAAACACGTGAAAACTGGACTGCTGTGAGTAGCTGGCATTTGAATTGTTGCTTGAAATTCAAGCGCACACTGTGTTTGAAGAATTGCCATGAGTGAGGTATTTCATCAGTGCCAAAACACTAGAAAAGAATGGTAACTTTGTAGATTGCCCATCTTCTCCCCTCTCTCCCACTACCACAGTAGACATGTAGAATTAAGTGTGGGAAGTAGCTCCAGAGCTCTTTCTGTATAATTCCTATCTCCTTCTCTGCCATGGCTCCCAGTTCCTACTGTAAAGGCAAATTTGCATGCTGTGTCAGCCAGGTTCTTGAAAATCAACCCAAGAGTGATCATGCTTGGGATCAAAAGAGCTGTTCAAGCTCGCATCAGGAGCTTCTGTTAATTCTGGAATTTTTACTTTTAACATAGAAGAGCTGATCCCAATGCCATGTTGCACAGACAGCTTTGGAAACCTCATTTGCAAACAAGCTTCACAGCTCTCCAGATTTTCCATGCAATGTAGTATTCAATTTGCATAGAATTGAAACTTTGCCCCCTCCAGTGTACAGTTATTTGAATCTTTGCATGCCTCACACATTAAATTAAATCATATTGAGCAATGCTCTTGTTTTACCCAATTCCTTATTATTCTATAATGTTGTGTGCCCGTTAAATAAATAAGTTGCACTGTACCATTTTTCAACTTAATGCTAATAATTTTATTATTTGTACCCCGCTCATCTGACTGGGTTGCCCCAGCCATTCTGGACGGCTTCCAACAAAATATAAAAACACAATGAGACACCACACATTAAAAGCTTCCCTATACAGGGCTGCCTTCACACATAGTTGTTTATCTCCTTGACACCTGATGGGATGGCATTCCACAGGACGGGCACCACTATCAAGAAGGCCCTCTGCCTGGATCCTTGTAACTTCACATATTGCAGTGATGGAACCACCAGAAGGCCTTTGGGGCTGGACTTTAGTTGCAGAGGTAGTTTAAGATCCCTTGGTTCAGTTAAAGTAAAAAAAAATCCCAAAAAACCCACCACTGCTGCTTGAAAATTTTGATTCTGATGTCACACTATTTTCACTATGATGATTTAGCTGTAGTTGCCTTTTCTTTCTTTATCTTCATCACTACCACACATTAAGAGAGGAAACTGCAATTTAGGGGAAAAAATATGCCCCAGTGTGCTTCCTCTACAATTTTTGCTCTGAGCTACATAAACTGTTGTTTCTCTGGGGCCACTTCACATGTTGCAGGAAGTGCCACTGTGTGTATCATACTATCTTTCGTGAAATGTGAGAGCTGTGTTTGACGATGTGCACATAGTACTGGAAAGCTTGGAAGCCTAACAACATTTGTATACCGCTTGATTGTAGTAATTTAACAGTAAAGGACAGTAAACATGTGAACATCTACATGTCTGTCTAGGCTCACCTGAACAAATAGTTTTAAGTCGGCACTGAAAGGACTACTGGGCAATAGAGTGGTCAGTAAACCAGCAGCAACCCCAGTTGAGCTCTCTGGCCCAACACCAGGGCCCAGACCCTCTTAAGTCCATTCCAAGATAAAGAGGTTTTCTGGTAAAGGAGTCTAGCCTGGTTCTGTACAGGGTACCCAAATGGGCACAGCTTAGACAGGTCAGACCCACCTCGCTCACCCAGCCAAGTCTTGGTAATATTTGCCAAAACAGCCCCTTCATACATGATCAGGTAATGAATGAACATGGTCTTACTATGGACTGACCTGGAATTCAGTAACTGCCCCACCAGATCAGTGGGCTCAATGGATAAACTACCAGTAGCTTCTAGAGGAGTAGGAGGGCTAAAATGGGGGTCAGGGACCAAACATCTAGGCCTCTGCCACAGATGAACAGCCTTTCCACTCCAGCTATACCTTTCCTTGCCCACCATCACTGATACTGGGACAGCATCTTCATAACTCTCTGCTACCTGCCTACCCAGGCACATCCTAGCACTATCACTTGGTATCACTACATACAGCTGAGAGATTAGGACCACAGATAATGAACAAAGGACTGGTAGTAGGCACATCCCACACTATTAGACAGAAGATAGTAATGCATGTATATTCATATGGTCAAAAAATCAAATTGTGGATCCTGGGTAAAAGGAAACTTCACAGAGAAGCAGGCATTTCTGTGTTTTGTAAAGTTGCTCATAGTAAAATAAAGGTATGAATTTTCCTACTCAACATTATCATCCAGAACTTGGAAATAAAGAAGATGGTATTAAAATTTGCTTGAATTGTTCACTATATGTTCAAGGTGTTGTTAAGAAGCCATGTTGCTTTAAAAAAAATGAAGGTATGAATTTTCCTACTCAACGCCATCATCCAGAGTTTAGAAAATTTGTTTTCCTTTATGTATTCGCTTCCCCAAGGATGTGCATACCTTCATGCACAAAGAGCAGAAACCTCTTTTTCATATGAAAAGTAATTTTGATTATGTTTCCTGATACTATGTCATTATTGTCCTCTATAGATACTTACTTTGAAATGGAAGCTAAAAAAAAGCCTGTTGTTTTGGAATTTTTTATTTTTATTGTTTGGAAATGTTTTTCTTTACCTCTGGCATGCAAATGCACACATTTCCTAGTGTCCACACTACATTCATTTATAGAAACACAAGTAGGATGAAAGAGTATTCTCCTATAATGAGGGGTGATACTGAGATCTAGGGAAAGGAGCTAACATGAAACAGCTCCTTTTATTTAATTTCATACAAGAATCTTCAGGTACATACGGTTTCCAGGTGGCCTCATCAAGGTGTAACTACTGTAGATTGTTCATGCAAACATTGTTACACTAGTTGCAGATTCACATCAAGGACAAGCATTGGTTCCAATTTCATATTTAGCAGGTGTTGATAGATATAGTATATTCACTTGAGATTTATATGTTTAAAGAAAGGGGAAATAATTTCAGAAAAGGATGAAGAATCCTTTCCTGTAATTTTTACTTCAAGTAATTCCTTCAAAATTGTAAGTGGAATGCTGACAATGTTGAAATGTTTGCATGAGCTCAGATTTGTCTAAATATGTGGTATTGACATGGGATTCAGAATACTGTTTCATCAGATATCCTTTTTTATTATTGCTATGCTGAAGTTATTCACATGTTCTGTTCTCTTTTCTAGACGTGGAACTGGTGCTTTTAAATCAAGAGTGGGACTGCCTGCTCCTGCTCCTGTAATCAATAGCAAATATGGACTCAGAGAAACAGATAAACGTTTAAACAGGCTTAAAAAGTTGGGTGACAGCAGCAAAAATTCAGACAGCCAGTCTGTCAGCTCTAACACTGATGCAGATACCACTCAGGAAAAAGCGCATGCAAGTAAGCAAGGGGAGCTAACTTTTTGAAGGTCTTTTTTCTATGCTTGTTGTCCTATAAGAAGACACAATTTATGCTTTTCATTAGAACTTTTTTCATTCAGAAGTCAAGGGTTGGGGGTAGATTCTGTTCAGAAGTATAACGTGCTGTTAGGCCTCTGAAAATTTATGTGAGTACTTAGAGCGGAGGGTTCCAGGATATATATAATCAGTGCCTCAAAATGTAATAAAATGACTAACAGTTTGTACTAAAAGGGTTTCCCCTATCGTTATAATTATCAGTTATAAATAAACATTAAAAATTACAGAGCAGTTTTTGACTTGGTGTTAAGTTAGCAAGTTGAGTAGGAAAAAAACATTTATCTTTACAAATGTCAGCTATTTTGGTAGTATTTCTAATTATACTCTTCAGTGGCGTAGCGTGGGTTGTCAGCACCCGGGGCAAGGCAAGTAATTTGCGCCCCCCTAACCCGTGGATTTGCGCCCCCTAACCCTAACCCCCAGATGTTGCGCCTGGTGCGGCCGGGGCCCCCCCTGCACCCCCCCTGCTACGCCACTGATACTCTTTGCCTGTCACTTAAATAACCATTCAGTTTGCTTTCATTGTCTGGCAATAAATTATCATAATATGTGAATCATAGAGGGTCAGAAATTTAAATTTGTTCAGAGCCATGAAACTGTTGCTGTCATGATAAATCAGGGATAACCAACATGGTGCTTTCTACTTTTTCTTGGACTACAATTCCCATCAGTGTGGCCAGTGCTCTAGGATGGTGGGAGTTGTAGTCCAATAACATCTAATGGACATCATGTTTGCTAACCCTCTGCTAAATCAATGTTGACAACTGAGAAGTGGACAGAATTCTTGGAGCCTTAGACACAAGAAAGACATAAGGATAGCTTTTTCCGGTATGAAATTACAGGCATCCTAATAATGAAACATGATGAGTGTAGATAAGCCCAGAAACTTGTTCTTTTTTAAAAAAAAAATCTCCATGAGCAGACAGATCTTGTATTTTATCCACAGGCAGAACACAGGCAATGTGGTATCTCAAAGTAATTATAGTCCATTAAAAAGAAGTAAGTGCATAGTAAAACGGGAATTCTTATGGCTCTCTCTTTTCAGTGCTTAAGGAGAACTGAAGAGATTGCATGCAGTTAGTTTGTGATTACTGGTACAGTACTTTTTATAGTTAATAGGGTTATACCAATGTAAATTATTGGTGAATAACTTGGGTTAGGAGCCAAAATTACAAATGTGGCTTAGAAATAGCAGACATATGTCTTATACTCTCCTGGATAGATTTGCTAGTGATTTTTAATCACTATTCATTAATATTTTAACCATATTTTCAAAGGTCTGCATAGGCAGTATTCAGTGACTTTCTGTGGACAGTTTTTGATTTAGCTAAACTTCAACACTGTGTGCTGTATGTACATATAATAGAGCCCCTGTTTAGATTCCGAGGAAATGTTATTACTACATGCTAGCAATCAGGCGTGAGAAATAACTTTGAAAGAAAATCTAACTTTATTCTGTTTACTCTTTCAGCTAACCGCAAATCTATTGGTGTAAAAAAGAGCAGTAAGAGTAGAACATTAACAAGGCAGTCTATTTCAAGAATTCCAGCTTCATCAAATTCTACCTCATCCAGACTAACTCATCTAAATAATTCCAGGGTACCAAAGAGATTGAAAAAGCCTGCAAAGCCTTTACTTTCAAAGATAAAATTACGAAACCAGTGCAAAAGGCCAGAGCAGAAACATGCATCTCGAAAACTCGAAATGGGAAACTTGGTTCTGAAAGAACCTAAAATCGTCTTGTATAAAAACTTGCCCATTAAGAAGGAAAAAGACACAGAGGGACCAGTAAAAGTTGCCGTCTCTGGGGGCTGCTTAACGAGGCATGCAGCACGAGAATATAAACTAAATTCAGTGAAAGGTGCTCATGAACCTGGGGAGATATCACCCTGTACGTATATAACAAGGAGGTCGATGAGAACACGAATGAATCTGAAGGAGACCTCTGACTTAAAGCTTGAACCAAATATGCTGAATAGCTATAAAAACAATTTGACTGGCGTGAGAACTGATAGCTTGGAGGAGCAGTCTCTTGTGATGCACGAGAGTGAGCAGGCTCATGGGACATCACACAAGCGGGAGGGTAGGTGTCAGAAGAGTGACAGGGTTGTTGCCAAAAAGAAATCCCGACAAGGAAGACTGGTGAAGCCATCTTTGAAAACGGAGGAAACTGATCCTGCACACAACTTGTCTGGCAAGGACAAAGTGCCAGATTTGATCAGTTCACATTCTGACCTAGGAGAGATGAACAATGTTGTGGATTCAGCCATTGGCTATAAAGACTGCATCCCTTCCTCCGGTGGCTGCTCCATTGTGACTTCGGACACTTTCAAAGTAAAGGACCGTTTTAGAACTGCAAAAAGCAAAAAGAAAAGGCGAATCACAAGGTATGATGCACAACTAATCCTTGAAAACAGCTCTGGGATTCCCAAACTGACCCTTCGGAGGCGGCATGATAGCAACAGCAAGACAAACGACCAAGAAGATGATGGCATGAGTTCTTCAAAAATAAGCATCAAACTTAGTAAAGACCATGAAAAAGATAATAATCTATATGTAGCAAAGCTTAATAATGGGTTTAACTCAGGATCAAGTAGTAGTTCAACAAAATTAAAAATACAGCTAAAGCGAGAAGAAGAAAACAGGGGAACATATTCTGATGACCTCCATGAGAACGGGGTATGTTGTAGTGATACTCTTTCTCTGCTAGAGTCACGAATGGAAGTGGATGATTATAGTCAATATGAAGAAGAAACTGTAGATGATTCTTCATCTGCAGAGGAAGAGGAGGAGGAAGAGGATGAGTATGATGATGATTTTGAAGATGATTTTATTCCTCTGCCTCCAGCTAAGCGATTAAGGCTTATAGTCGGCAAGGATTCAATAGATATTGACATTTCTTCCAGGAGACGAGAAGATCAGTCTTTAAGGCTCAATGCATAAGCTTACAGGTCTTAAACTGAACAGGATGTCCATTTTTTAAAAAACAAAATTCCAATTAATTATTCCTCAACTGATGAACTTTCTGAAAATGTTAGTGGAAGCACTTCTTTATTGTTTATTCACTTATATCAACATAATATTGTAGAAAGTGTACAGCATACTGACTCCTTAAGTCATTTGTGCAGATTTTTATTGTACTTTTTAATAGCCTTCTTATGTGCAATTCTAAGTTAGAAAAATGCTCTATTGTAAAATAAAGGCTCAAGCAAAATTACAAAAATGCCATCAAATGTTTCCATGCAGGTTAATTAAATCACAATAATGTGGCTTCACAATTATTTTTAATCCGTGAGAGCATTATTTTGCTCTTACATCTGACTAAACAATCTTAAAAAAAAAATCATAGTAGCAGCCTATTTAAGGTTTTCTAGTATGTTAATATCACCAGCAATGAACTAAAGCTTTTCAGTTTATTTGCTAGATGTTTTCCCCCTTGGAGTTTGTCAGTTTTAACACTGTATGCTGTCCCCAGACGTACTGTTTGTGGCCTTTGTTATAGTAGCAAACCGTTGGTTTGAAGTCAAATTGATTTCTTTAAAAAAAAAAGGTGTTGACAGTTTGCTGACTTTTAGTACATTATATGTACAAAGGTAGCAGTATGCAGAATACCAAGTTTGGATATGGTGTATTTATTTCTTGTTATGTAAATTAAAACACCTTGTATTTAACACTTTTTCGATACTTTTAGATAAAATTGTTCTTTGCAAGAATGATTGGTGCTTATTTTTTCAAGAACTTGCTGTGAAACAATGTGATTACAACAGGCAACATTTATCCAATGAACTGCAGCTATCCGAATTGGATCCTCATAGTTTTCTGTTGCACTTGTAAAATGCTACAAGGAATTTAAAGAAACCTATTCACTTTAACTTATGATAGTTTTATGAAATTTAAAAGAAAAAACCTAAGTCACAGCTTTTGTTCTGTGGTGATCTATAAAAATGTTTGTCTTTTGAGATCCAGTGTAAAGGACTGAAAAAATGTATATGTTGTAAATATTTGTGTGTTGTGAGAAATTTTGTCATAAAAATTGATAACTTACAGAAGGGTTTTTAAGTTTAGAAAAACATTCATGCCAATAAATAGGAAATTATAAACCTAGTTTTAAATCATTGATTTTTTTAAAAAAAGTTTTGTTTTAGCTCACATTTTGAGTTGTGTTTTTTTAAGAAGTTCACTTTTTTAGAACTAGAGTGAGAAATTAACTGGTGGAGAATTTAAGGATATAAGTTAACCATTTATTTGAAAGCACATGTCAAATGGTTTGAAAAGACAGTTGAAGAAGAATCAATCAGGGCTGCTCAGCTTTTACAATTCTGTGCACTGAAATTCACACAGAATCTTAGATACAGAATTTCTGAGAACATTGGCTTGCTTTCTACAAGTTTCTACTTCACACAATAATGGATATATGTTTACAGGCAGTTTTTACCAATCGACAGATCTATGTGCACTCAAAAATGCAAATTGAGCCCTCCATTGAAATGAATAGGGGAGCTCTTCTGAATGGGGAAATTGTGTTCTCGGGGTAAGCATCCCATAACAATAAGCAGTTGTTTAATTGGAGAAGGCTGTAATGTGTGGTAATCGGTGAGTCTGTGCACAGCTGTCTTCTCCTCATTGCTTCCAGTTATATTCCTTTTCCTGTACATTACTTATGCAAAAAAAGAGAAAAAACCTACAAAAATTTGGCCACTTTCAGACCAAATTATTGATCTTGTATGCAATAAATACATTCACATATTTGGGTGGTGTATTACTTTTTTCTAGCAAAAAACAACAACCTGATTTCCTTGGAGCAGAAACTGTATTTTTGATTGAATTATTATGATACTTTGGCATAATAGCTACAACAGTGCTGCTGCTACTTCTGCTGCTGTCAGAGTAGCATGGGAGGTTCTGGACAAAACAGAATATGTTCACACTTACCGTATATAGGGAAGATCCACAACACGGGCTTTCCCTCCATGTATTGGGGCTTCTCTTGTTACTGTAACAGCATTCCAAAGACCCAGCACTGCTATGGATTCCATACTGCCAAGTAACGCAAGGATCCAGTTTGTTTTGCTTGACAGCAGATGAAGATTACAAAAGCCGTTGATCATGGCATGCTTTTGGAGGGATGGGTGGCTCCCAAAACTTGGATGGTCTGCCCAAGCCTGCAGAAATATTGAAGCTGTACAATATATTATTATGAAGCACAATTGTACTGTCCAGAAGAGCTACACCCCAAGCCCCACCCCACCCCATGTCACAAACATCAAAACAAATTTGAAAAAAGGACCCATCCTTGGCCAGTTTTGTGTCATCTCAAAGCACACGCCCTTAAACATCAGTTAAATGAACTTGGGCACAAAACTGCCCAGTCATTGTCCCAGGAGAATTAAGAAACAAGTGCTGTCGGACTGCTCACAATTATTCCTGAGCAGTTCTTTCATTTTATAACTGAGACTGCTTTTAATGATGCCGGAAGGGTTACATTTAATGGAAATCTTTCAAAAGTTTGGAATTTGCCTTGGAAACTGGAAGTTTTGTCATGTGAATTAGTGGTAAAAGTTTGTATTGCTGAAATTTGATTTCAAGATGTTTACATTGAAATTTTATTTCAGTTCTAGTAAAAATAGGATTGCGGAACTGAATTGAGTGTTTGGCATTCCCCTCTTCCCCATAACTTATGTTGTCACGAACATATTCCAAATGCAATAAATATAATTGAATTATATATCTGTAATATTGATGACGGGTAAATATATTTAATATTGATGCTGTTAAAAGGATTTTCTTCAGCTTTTGCAGTAATCTGTTGAGTATCAAATAACTTTAACGCTTGCTCCGAGCTGTATCCAGTATATAAAATGGACCCTCAAAATGTATTACGAGAGAATTAGTGTACATAGTGATCAATTTTTTTTGTGCCAATATGGATTTGAAATAAATGGGACCAAAAATTTGGAATTTTAAATTCATTAAATACTGAGCTGGCTCTGAACAAGTTTTTAACCTGCTTTTAAAATGTTTAATTATCTTTGTGAACATTCAGATTTGCATGTAAAATATGGAGATTGTGTTTGCCATTCACTGTGTAACTGAACACTTGGTAGCTCTTGTTTTCAGCATGAACCTGTGCAAAGTTGATTTTTGGGCAGATAGCCCAGTCAAGTACAGCATTGGGAGCATCTTATCTGAATAGTCCAGCCGTGCAAAAAAACAGAAACTCTATTCACATTAGACTATTGTGAAATGAGTCTGTGGCTGTGTTGTGCACCACAACAAAATTGGATCTAGTCAGACAGCTTGAATAATGGGAATTCAAGTGTTGTTTCCTCTAATTGCTTCTCACCTGACACTTTAAATACTGAAGCAGTCTAAAATAGGGGTGCAGAAGAAGACACTCTCTAGTTACTTTTTTAAAAAATCCCCAGTTCAGAACAGTTTCTTCATTCTTCATTTTACTTCATGATGAGAGTGGCCCAGTTCAGATTGAGCAAACTACTGTGATTTGTTGCTCCATGCAGGAGTTGTGGGGTTGTGAATTCTCTTATCCCCCTCCATGCAGGAAGTATTGAGATTTAAAGCTATTGATGGTTAGGTACAGCACATGTTTTTTTGCAGCATCAAGCTCAGGAAATAATTGGTGGAGTGGGAGCCTTCAAATCCTGAAGCTGTGCTCATCTCTAGAGCTGCTTATTAAGGGAATCAGAGAATTGTAGAGGTGGAAGGGACCACAAGGGTCATTTAGTCCAACCCCCTGCAATACAGGAACCTTTTGTGAGGCTCGAACCCACAACCCTGAGATTAAGAGTCTCATGCTCTACTGACTGAGCTTCTATGTGGGTTCCTAGTTTGATGCCCAGACTTACTAGCAAACTGGTTTGAACAAACAATCATTTGCTGTGTTTAGGTCTAGGAGCTCTTCTGGAAGCCTTTTTGGCTGAAGAATGGAGTTAAAATGCTTTATCGTCTTATTTTTGATAGTTCTGTCTCTTAATCTTCATCCAAGGAGCTCAGTGCTGCATTTTAGACTCAAAAAGCAACTTGTGAGGTATGTAAATCAAAAATCAACTTGACCAGGACCACTCTTTATCTGTTTAAAATTGTAATAGTGGGGAGTAGAGACAGAACAGCCCACTAGACCTTGGCTTTCCCATATCCAAGCCTGTTTCTGTTATGTCTCCCACTGAGTTGTAAAGCAGATGAAACAAGGGAAATCCTTCAGCACGCCGGTGGTGATGGTATTGCATAATTAGCTTGTGTGTTAAAATACATGTTTCTGGTTTTCAACATTCTCTGTCAGCTCTTAGTGGGACATGGCTCTGCTGACTCTAGGATAGTTACCAAATTTTAGATGCCCACTGAACAGTCTTATTTCTGGATTAAAATTGGAGGCACACATTGTGCTTAAGCTGAAATACAGTCAATGTGTGTTCTCTGAGCTCCCAGAACTGTGAGCGCATCCTCCATGCAGCTGCTGGATAAAATGTAACTTTGATGTAGGCACACAGCTGTCTGCCCTCTCCTTTGTTCAGTTAACTGGATTTTGAGGGCAGGACCAGAAAAACTGAGAAACGCAGTTGCTGCTGGGCTTTCCCTGTGACTGCTATATCTTCAGCTGCACTGTCCATATATTGGCGGAGGGGTGGAGGGCTGATGCCGTACAGGGATTCCCTTCTGCAGCTACAGAGTGGGGGGGGGGCATGTGACCTTTCAGATGCTGCTGGATTGCATGTCTCCCATCAATCCTGACTGTTAGCTATGCCGGCTGCAGCTGATGGGCGTTGGAGCCCACAAGCACATCATTTTAGAATTGCTCATCTACCTTCCCACCAGCTGAAAGGGAGCAAATCCTGCTCCTTGTCTTTGTTAGTGTTCCCAAGGGCATCTCTTTATTTTCTCCCACATATTTGAATAATTCTTCTGCAAGGGAGCAGCACTTTAATCACAAAATCTACGTGTCTGTAATGTCAACGACTCTTTTATTTATATAGTTTTAATATTATGTTCAAGGCAGTTTACATCCAAACTGACAAAATGTGCCAAAATACAAAATCATAAAATAATGCAATAAATCATAAGGCAGTAGTATGTAAATGCCAAGGTATTAAATGGCAATCCCTTAAAGTTCAATTCAGCAAAACAGAACTACAAAAAACAAGCCCACTCATACAAACCAGTTCATAATAACTTCGTTAATCTCAACAGTAAAATAGAAGGAAATAACCCCTAGGGAAAGGGTGGGGCGCACTGTCTCCCCCCAGGGTCCATGGAATATAGAAACATTCCTACACTTTCTGTTTAACTAGCATGGAATAAAGGCCAGTTCTCCAAAATAAAGTACAGCTGGCAACCCTGCTGCTGGCTATTGTTTCTTTCTTGGCTGAACTTCTATAAACCTTTAGCTTGGTAAGCTTCAAAGTGCTAAATGGAACTTTGCTTTGCTTTAGAACTTTACACCTTTTCCTTGGAGGGTCTCGAGCTGTGACATGCTAAATCTCTTGTAGCAGAAGAGAATTTTCCTCCAGCTGGTGCCATCTGAGGTCATCCAGAGAAGTCGACTAGCGGTTAGTTTTGCCATTAAAAAAAGAAATAACCATATATGAAATGAAACACTGTGCCTTTCGTCACATTGGAGGGAGGTGAGAGGTTTAAGTGAACGGGTGGTGGTTCGCTATGTTTACCTGTGTTGAATTGACTGGAAAGAACTGGTGGCTGCATTCACAAAATCTGAACTGGCAGAGGTCAGTGAGGAACACTTAGCTACCTTAGCAACTGCCTGCTGCCCCTCAGCCTTTGATTTTTGCAGTGAACCATATTTAGTGCTGTACTTAGCATGACATTTGACTCCTATTATTGCTATGCTCCAGTGCATGGCTTGATGTTTTCACATTTTGGAGACTTTCATTTTGCATAAATGTTCCGTAGAGGCAGAGCTGTGTGGAGCTTTTTATTCTGCACCCCACCCCTGCCCCCCAACCACTGAGTCTCTTGGGCTTGCCAATCAGAAGGTTGGCGGTTCGAATCCCCGCGATAGGGTGAGCTCCTGTTGCTCTGTCCCAGCTTCTGCCAGCCTAGCAGTTCGAAAGCATACCAGTGCAAGTAGATAAATAGGTACCACTGTGGCAGGAAGAGAAGAGAAGAGAATGCCAGAGACCAGACGCTCCAGTACTAAAAGGTTTGCTGCGGGGACATATGGCATCATCAACGGATCGTCATTCACAGATCTAAGTGACCAGGGTGGGATGCAGGGAGAGAGCAGACTTCTTAGATGATACACCCCCATATAGAACATGGGAAACTCTTAGAGTGAGTCAGACAACTGGTCCAATATAATCTAGCTCAGTATTGTCTACCCTGGCAGGCGGGAGCTCTCTAAGGTTTCAGAAAGGTGTATTTTCCAGTCCTACGTGGAAGTGATGGGAACTGAACCTGAAACCTGTATGTATTGCAGGCAGCATCTGAGGATGGGTGAGAATGGTGGAAGGCATATATTGGGTCAGCTTCCTGGCTCATAGCTCACACTCTTAAGCCCAAATAGTACATCACTACCATTTTTTAATTGGCTGAGTTTATCCAAATCACCCATAGCCCCTTGTTTTTTAATATAAAATATTCTATGGATTTCGATCCATAAGGGGAACTAGGAATGTTTGCTATGGAAATCATATACTTTGTATATATGCAAAGGTCTGTAGCTATGAAATATACTTGGTACATGATATTAAACGGGAAATCTGACCAAATTCTCTTTAGGATTAAGTTTTATGTAAGAAAGTTAATAGACTAATATCAGTTTTTAATTGCAAACATGAATAGAACTGGAAAAGTAACTATAAGCCAATAAAGATAAACTGATTTCTGTAATACTTATTGTTACATGCCAGCCTAATCTCCACCAAGTGGTGCGTGAGACTTTGGGGGTCCCAGGTGCTTACCCAGGGAGAACATATCAAAGATGCTAAGTGAAAAACACAAGGGAATAAATATAAACCTAACGCTGAAAAAATGGGAGAACAGATCGTTTGATTTAGTCACCCATGTAACAATCATATTAGAAGGGTGTGTATTCGTGCAGAGAACAAAATCTTTGTTGAAAAATGGCTGACACCCTCCGAAAGGGAACTTGGGTGATGAGTGCCAAAATGGCCACTGAAAACTAAACCCTTAAGATGCTATAAGAGTGAAGCAAAACCAAGTGCATATGAATCCATGTTAACTTCAGTACTGTAAATGGGATTAAGGTTAACAGGGATTCATACACTTGGGTTTGTTTTAGACTGTGTTTATGGGGTACTTAAAGCTACAACTGTGCAAGATACTTTGTTCTATCCGAGCCAAAGGCAAAGGGCGGCTCTGCCCTACTTTCCTAGAAATGCCCACCCCCATCTCGATATCAGTAAATAAGGCCTATTTTCATTGTGCCCGCCCTTGCTATGCACAAAGCAGAGATGGGTCACCTTTGGCCCTCCAGATGAATATTGGCCAATCCTGGAGGGGAGCTGGAGTCTATCAACATGGGAGGACCACAGCTTAGCTACCCCTGGTCATTGTGTAGCTATATGCACTCTAACTACACTGCATGTGCTCCCATCAGCAGAAGTGTAGCGTGGGGCGAGCCAGGGGTGCTGTGGCCCCGGGTGCAATTTTGAGAGGGGGCGCGAACAGGCACCCCCACAGCAGGCTCCTTCATCGGAGCCTGGCTCAGTGCCAGAAGGAGCAGCACCTTGGCTGTGGCAGTTGTGCCTGGTACAGCTCTGCCCCCCAGGTCAAGCCTGATCCAGGTCTGATCCGGCGGAGGAGAGCAGGTGAGTCGGCAGTGAGGTGCACCCACTGCGCTGCCAGGTCAGGCGTGAACCAGTAGCGGAGAACAGGAGGAAAGTAGGCAGCAGCTTCCTCGCCTCTGAACTGTGGTGCATGAGAGGGCGCCCTCCGCGCCCCACCCTCTCGGGGGCGTATGTACCCGGATACGCCGCTGCCCACCAGCATATGGCAATTACACTGTCACTTTAACCTGAACACCAGCTCCTATGTGCTATTGCCTGCATCACCTCAGTTCATAGAATCAGATGTTTGCTTTTTCCTTTTTGTGTGTGTGTGTTTTTAAAAATATGTTTGGATTATTTTCTTTGGGTAGCGTGTGGAATGACAGGTTTCTACCTATCCTTTAAAACAGACATTTACATAAAGTCCTTTTTCCTTAGGAAATCAACTGCACACATTGAATAGTAAGTTGCGCTAAATGTCAACATGAGACTGATATAAGCACCACAGCCACCCTACTCAGAATAAGCCTATTTAGGAGATGGAAGAAGAGTCTGGATTTGATATCCCGCTTTATCAGTACCCGAAGGAGCCTCAAAGCAGCTAACATTCTCCTTTCCCTTCCTCCCCCACAACAAACACTCTGTGAGGTGAGTGGGGCTGAGAGACTTCAGAGAAGTGTGACTGGCCCAAGGTCACCCAGCAGCTGCATGTGGAGGAGCGGGGAAGCAAACCCGGTTCACCAGATTACGAGACTACCGCTCTTAACCACTACACCATACTGGCTGTGGTGTAGGGGGCAAAACTGTGTCTTAGCAGGAGGCGGGTTCAGCTCCTGGGATCTCTGCCTGAAAATCCCAGACAGCAAGATTGGCAAAGACCTCCCCAAAGAGCTTTGAGAGGTGCCACTAGAGAACAGATGGCGCTGGGCTGCAAATGCCAAGGTTATAATGTGATAGCAAATGCTGGGATAAAGAAGAATGGAGCTCATAAGGAAACTCTTTGTGTTCTTTATCTAGATGCCTTACTTCCAGCATTTTATATAACTCGGGAGCAAAATGTCCCTCTGCATTATTCTGTGGTACCACATTGCTATGGTGCATTTATTTCCCAGCCCCTCCTCCTCCTCTGATGCAAACAGCTTCTCAAGGGAGCTTGTGGATGCTTTGATAACAGATATACACTGCGCTCCCACCAGAAGGAAACTCTGGGTTGAATCAAAAGTTGATGGGCTGCGATATGCATCAAAGCGCTCACAACACTTCACTGTGCCAAACAGAACTCATGACTTGGTGCCTTTGGCAAAACGGCTGTGTGGATTGGCCTGTCTGATTCCTTCGCTGTCTCCACTTCTGGAAAACTTTTAGTTATGATTTTATCATAAATAATTGAATGATCTATCAATCCACATTTATATCCTGCCTTTCCTCCAAGGAGCTCAAGGCAGCATATGTGTTTCTCTCCACACACCTCCATTTCCATTTTATCCTCCCAGCAGCCCTGTGAAGTACAATAGAAACAAAGTAAGGAAGGCCCACTATAACTCAGTGAACTTCATAGCTGAGTAAGGATTTGACCCTAGGTCTCCCTAGTCTTAGCCCAACACTTTTATCAGATGTCTTGACTGGGCTTCACCCCCCACCCCTTTGCAGTGCAGAAAAATGGCTTGCCTGAATTCATTGTAACATAAGGTGATTGACAGGTGGGTAGGGATCTACCCACCTTTGGAAGTGTTACAGTGGATCTAGCTTCCCAGGCCAGCTCTGATCCATGGTGACAAATGTATACATATCACACTTCAGAAGTGGCGATGTAGATTCCACAACCCCACACTCAGGGTTATCTTAGTGTGAATCTTCTCTTGTAAAAGCTGCCTAAGAGACAGTAAAGAGTAAATGATGATATCCATTATTCTGTCACCTGGTTCTCCAGCAGGTGGTGCTAACACTCCAAATCCTGGCTCTTTCTCCCAACATTGCCCATAATCACCTTAAAAGAAAAGAAAAAAAGTAGCTGTGCTTAACTTCCAAAAAGAGCCTATCAGCATTCAAAACTGCCTGGTCAGTCCACATTGAAATCCCTTCTCTTCATTCTTACATCTATGGAAGAGCCTGCCGTTGCTCAGTGGTGAAGGCACTCTGCCAATTGGAAGGGCGGGTTCCTTTATTATTGCTGGAGATAATCTCATATTTGAAAATGCATTCCAAAGCTGAGCCTTTATAACCCTGCAGCTAATTAAACTTTGAATCCAGAAGTCCTCTGAAAGAACAGCTGATCCAGTTGGAATTCTTCCTATTTTAACAGAGTATCTGTACGATGAGGTACGATGCTAAAAAGGAAAAAGAGATAATCTCAGTTGTAGAGTGACAGAATGAATCCTAACAATAAAAATAATTGCTATGTGGGGCATGGTGTCATCAATATGGCAATCACACACACAAACACACTTTCTCCGTTCCTTCAGCATGGATGTAAGAAATCATCCTACCACTGACTAACATTCTGATAGTGTTATTCGTACCTTTTGAAACATAAAAAGAATGATAAAAGAACGGGGAAGGAGCTGATCCATTCTTCTTTTCCTTTTTACTAATATCATGCTGGGAGACAGTACTAATTGGATGCTTGGGACACAGTTTGAATCTGGATTTGCTACACTCTTTGGATCTTATAGTGCAGAACTCTAGAGATTCTCTGTGTGTTCAGCCCAAAAGCAGAGTGGCAGTGGTGTACATGTCTTATTCAGGTCAGGGAAAGAACTGTGAAAAGCCCACATTCACTCTATTGGCTCTAGAGCAGGGAGCTCTGCGCAGGGACATATATGTGTGTGCCTGTCTGTGTCAGTGAGCATTTTCTTAACCTACCAGGTCATTGAGTTCTGATGACGCACTGTGTTGATTTTAGAGATTGATTGCTAGAGCTTCCCACTGACTGACCAGAGTAAACAGTTCACACTGCAGCCAAAGTTCACTGTAGCCAAGCTGAGTTGTCATGTTCCAGTTCTCATTGATAAAAAGGAGGGGGTGGGGTGGAATATAGAGCTGGAGTCTTGCCAGATTGTTGATGTGTCCATTCAAAGGGCAGCATGGAGCCGGATGGCTGTATTGTTACACACTGCTCCAATCTCCATGAATGTTGCGAGATTCCAGGGGTTGCAGACATACTTATTGGGGTCTGTGTTCCCTTTTGGGACAATGAGGCACAACAGATACTGTGGTGTCTTTACAATATTTGATTTTATTTACACACACACAAACACACACACAACTTGTGCCTAGATGGACTGTATGGACCAGCTGCATATTCCTGCATTGCAGGGGGTTGGACTAGATGATCCTCAGGGTCCCTTCCAACTCTACAGTTCTATGATTCTATGACTGCAGGGCATTCACATCCTATGAGGGTCTGTCTTCCCCCTTATGGAAAGCACTGGATTCAAAAGGCAACCAAAAGCCATCCTCTCTGTCTCTTGGTTCCAGCCTGTCATCCCCTGCTTACTTGAAGTTCTGCCCCTTCTTTGCCTTCTTGCTGCTGACTCCCAGGAACTCCCCCCAGCGTATACCATTCAAAGCGGAAGACCTGGCTAAACCTCACCTTTGCCTCTGTCCACTTGAACTCAGAAGAGAAGGTAGCCTTGCCCTCTGATGGGTTCCATGATGGGCCATCACTGGAACTTTGTCCTCTGCTAATGGCCCATCCAGCTAGCCCTGCTTGGCTTGGCTCATTATCATAACTAAATCCAGGGCATCGGTGCTGGGGCCCTGGGTGCCCAACCACCCACAAAATTCCCCATGAAGAGACCGGGCACCCACAAATTTCAGCACCCATAGCCCTGGGCACCCACAGTCTCGGGGTCATACTGGCACTCCTGTTCTATGTTTAATCAAACCTTGATGAATTAAAGCTTTTACTAAATCCAGGAATTATGGGGAGAATCTGGCCCTCCACAAACCCACATTCATAACAGCATGTTCTCTTTTATGGCAAGCTGATCTCAAGACTCTGATCCTCCACAGCTCTGGAAGAACACTACAGAAACCTCCTTTCAATGTCTGAGTGACACATCCATTAAACAAAACGTTGACTTGAACTTTGGGGTAGATATCTGCTGTCACAGCAATCAAATAATTTGGCTTGTATCTACAGCTTGATATGGAGCTTTGAAATACCATAATACTGAATAATAATCCTGCTTGGAAGAATAGAGAATGTGATCTGGTCTGACATGTTATTTCTATTAGCTTCTGTTAATGTTGTGAAAACATCAGTCTTGTGGCACTCTAAAAGATTAAGGGAGAAATTCCATGTTGCACTGAAATTAATGTTCATTTCTACTTGCCTGATGGAATGACCTTTCCTCTCCTTCCCAGGGCGGGGCTCTCTGATCCCCCAGAGCTGCTTTGTGCTGGCTCCTGATAGGGGAACTACTTAATTGATCTAGCCCTTACTGCTTACTTGCAGCACAAGCTTTCATGGATTAAGATGCATGGAAGGTTGTACTCTGTTGGCAGGAATCTGTATCCATCTGCAAGAATGTGGAGGAGCACAGCTCTGGTCTTCTCCCTCCTTGCCCCCCCCCCATAGCAGAATCAATGATGCCACATGGCAGAGCAGTCTTTGCTTGGGACACGCCAGGCGATGTCTGGCCCAAGGTCACCTAATGGCTCATGCATGATCAAAGATGTGAATCGAAGTCTCGCCAGTCAAAGTCCAGCTCAGTATTGCACAACTGTCAACTCATCCATGACTGTCAATTGGATGTTATGTTGTGCTCTGCTGCTTCTTTGGGTTAACAGAGCTGACACGGTTATGGGCTCTCCATGAGGGTGGGGGGGTAATGGGGGCTGGGGTGGTGTGCTCCTTCAAAATTTATCACGGCATCTGCCCCTCTGTCCCTCTCCCTCTATGGGGCTGAATGGCAGTGCAAGCAAGGAGAGCCTGTGACAGTTCTATAAAAAATGTAAGGTAAGGAAAGTGACCACAAGAGCAGTCATGCCCAGTTTGCTTTGTTGACGTACACCTGCAGAGGGACAAGAACGCTTGGTCCTTTTTCAGCCCTAAACAAAAATGATCAAACTCTTTAGTGATGGTGCTGGTGTTCATTTATTTATGAGTTCGTTCTGTTTTAATGAAATTATGGAAATGATAGGGCTTGAAGCCAAATTCCCTGAAGAAGCTCAAAGCAGGTGTAGCTGGTGATACCGGCGTAAGACAATGCAAAAAAGCTGGTCGTGATACAGGGCTGCCTTCAGATGTCTTCTAACATTTGTGTAATTCTCTATCTCCTTGGGGACGCAGGTGGCGCTGTGGGTTAAAGCCTCAGCGCCTAGGACTTGCCGATCGAAAGGTCGGCGGTTCGAATCCCTGCGGTGGGGTGCGCTCCCGCTGCTCGGTCCTAGCGCCTGCCAACCTAGCAGTTCGAAAGCACCTCCGGGTGCAAGTAGATAAATAGGGACCGCTTACCAGCGGGAAGGTAAACGGCGTTTCCGTGTGCGGCTCTGGCTCGCCAGAGCAGCGATGTCACGCTGGCCACGTGACCCGGAAGTGTCTCCGGACAGCGCTGGCCCCTGGCCTCTTAAGTGAGATGGGCGCACAACCCCAGAGTCTGTCAAGACTGGCCCGTACGGGCAGGGGTACCTTTACCTTTACCTATCTCCTTGACATCTGAAGGAAGGGCATTCCACAGGGAGGGTGCCACTACTGAGAAGACCCTCTGCCTGGTTCCCTGTAACTTGGCTTCTCACAGTGAGATGGAGCTCAGTGTCCGGGCTGAACGATGGGGTAGAGATGCTCCTTCAGGTATATAGGACCGAGGCCGTTTAGGGCTTTACAGGTCAGCACCAATACTTGGAATTGGGCTGAGAAACGTACTGGGAGCCAATGAAGGTCTTTCAAGATCAGTGTTATATGGACTGGAGTTATATGGTCTCGGTGGCTGTTCCCAGTCACCAGTCCAGCTGCCGCATTCTGGATTAGTTGTATAAAGCATTAAAGAACCATTGGGATTTCTGATTCATTTTAAAAGCTGATGCTGTATAATTGCCTGTCACTTACATTTACTGCTGGCGTCATCCAGTGGGATAAAGATATTCAGTACCAAACTCACCAACAGCAGAAGAGGTGTAATTGCCAGTTAACACTGCTGCACTGGACAGGGCTGCCAATTAGATCCCCAATTCGCCCCAAATAATGGCATTGTTACTGTGACTCACCAACCTGACTTTATCCTTTAATGGCCCAGGAGGAGTAGGGGAATGTTTCCTTTATGGAAGGTGATGACTGGGAGAATTACAGAGATCATCTCTGGAATGTGAAGGAGCTTTGAGAAAATAACCTTCGCTGCTGATGGGGGCAGGGAAGAAGCTGGTGGAAGCAGAAGCAGTTTGATTAACAGGGGGAAAGAGAGATTGTGGGTGGGATGAGTTGCGAGCAAAAAGCTAGAAGGATCTTCAGGTGTAGGATGCCTGATATGAGATAGCGGTTCTTCTGTCTCGTAGGAGTGCACAGGCTGTTGCTGTTGGGAGAGAGATCCAGCTGCAACGGAGAAGAAGAATGCTGAAGGTCATCCTTGAGAATATTTGTGGGAATGTGACCTCAGTGGCCCTGCTCTCTGGGTCTTGTGAGATTGTTGTAGCAGCCAATCAGAAGCGGTGTTGGGGCAAAACAAGCAACATTCTGGAGACAGGGTGTGTTCGCATTACCTGCTTCACAGCTATTTACCCCTTAGCTGTTCACATCAGCAGGGCTTCAATTATATTCTGACCAAGGGGCACTGATGGGGTGGGATGTCTTTACTCTAGGCACAGGTTCACACACCTTGGCTAGAGATGAATTAGGAATGCCTTAAGGACTGAACAACGCATCAAACAATAGCATGCTATAACAAAGTACAGGATACATATGAATTTTGGATAACGTTGAGTGAACACGGATTGTAAAACGGCACTGGAAATGAGGTTAGTGCACAGGAAACAGGAGCCCACCCCTAGTTACGCCTCTGTTTGGCCCATGGAAAATATAGGAAAGGGAGTTAACCTACCAAGTTAACCCAGAGAATAGGAACTGTTCATCCTCCTGCCTCTCCCCACAGATGAGACGGCACAGATGCTTGAACTACCGTAGGTGCAGCCAATTTCTAGCTACAGCACCACTCACTCATTTGCTAAGGCTGTCTTTGCCCCCCTTTCCAGGTTCTTGCCGAGGGCAGATCTAGACAGTCCTTCTTAAGGGATCAGCTGTGCTGCTGGAGTACAACCTGTTCCACACATACCAGGAATATTAGCCCATGCTGGCCTCCATGGGCGTAGACAGGATTTTTTTTTGGGGGGGGCAGAACTGACGTAATGGGTCAGTTAAGTATTTCTATTGTTTTGCTGAAGACTGGAGTGCCTGGTGTGCTCTGGTCCATGGGGTCCTGAAGAATCGGACAAGACGAAATGACTAAACAACAACAAATTGTTTTGCTTGATGGGAGGGGGACCTGTCCGCCCCCCCCCCCGGCTATGCCTATGGATAATTGCTGGCCTAGAACTATCTACCCAGACAGGTTTCTATTCTTGGCAAACAGGCAAGAGTCTCCTGGAGGGAAAATGTTTGCTTTTTCCGAGGATTATTCATGTGCTTTCATCGGAGTGTCCACAAAAGTTGCTAGCAGCTGCCAAGCAGATATGCTCCAGGGGTAAAGGGAAGCTTTTTGTATATTGGGGCCAGCCCTGGAAGAAATGACTTGGAACTAACTTTGTGCAGGGCATTTTAATACACAAGGTTTTGAAAATTGTCAATATGGGAGAGAGGCATTTGAAGTGCGGAGGAGAATTTTGGCCAGTGTAGGTTTTACTTTACTAACATATAGGATTTCTCGGTCCTAAACATATCTGCTCAGAAGTAAAGTAACTCTTGCTGAGTTCATATTACAAACTGAAGCGCGAATCACTCTGAGGCTCATGTGTGAAAACAGTCTGGGCTGTTTTGTCTGCTTAAAAGGGAGAATGAGGGAAAGCCAAATCCAGAGCTGTGTGAGTATTCCATGATTTTGTCACGCAAGCATGAAATAAGTTGATATTAGGGCCTGGGTGCAGAGTTATGATAATCTAAACGTATTCATTTATTTTAAAGCCAACAGGTTTCCAACACATATGGCTCTGAAAATAGACTTGAAAATGTATAAGCAATGCCCTGTGAAATCTCACACACTGGACTGAAGCCAAGTAAGATTTCCAGAAGCTGCTGTAAGAGAGAGGCAGGGCTCAGAATCACACCTTGCCCCACCCTGTGGCTAATAGAAATGGAATAAATTCTATATAAAAAAGCACTTTTATCCAAATCAGGGGTGGAGAATCTCCACCTGTGGGCCAAATTTGGCCTGGGAGGGATCCCAATTTAGCCCATGAGGCCATTCCTCACAAGTTACACCCACTTGCCTCATACTCGACATTGTATGTGATGTAAGGTATGGGGCAGGTACCAACATGGCTACAAAGGTACTATCAGGAGCTAAAGTGAGCCCTTTTGCTGAAGCAAGCACCCCTCCAGCAGCATGAAGCAGTGTGCATTGAAACTGCTGCTAAAACTGAAGGCCCTCGCCTCATTTTAGCAGCAGATTCAAAGCAAACTACTTTGTGTCACTGGACCAAGGCATGCTTTCCCCTTCAACTGAAGGACCCCAGAAGAGGTTTCCCACTCCAGTCTAAATGTGTCAGAATTTGGATTTGTCCAACTTCTTCCTTGATGTAATTCACATCCTGACCTTCAACCAAAACTTCCCAGGGTAGCTGACAGCGGTTAAAATTAAAATTAAAATTAAAATAAGGAAGTCAACAGGAAATCCAGCAGCAGCTTAGGTCTTGCATCAACTATAGACATGAAGAGAAAAAATGTGCAAAAACTAGTGCAAAAGACAACTGTAATCTCCATGGGGAAGAAGTTCCACATCCAGGCTGCCACAGTAGCAAGTGTATTGGTGGTCCTAAGTAAATGCCATCCCCACAAGCCCCATTGCTCAGATCCACAGGGCACAGAAGAGGTGGCTAGCTCTGCCAGAAGGTGCCATGGCTAAGAGTGGAAGCAGATGCACACCCATATTCTTAGTTAAATTGCCAGCAGGTGTGTTTTATAGTGCTAGATGTATGTTAGCCTGGTCTGGCCTTCAGTGTCTTGTCTGTCTGCAGCAGCAGCCGAAACAACTCTGCTTCGCCATCTATCTGTTTCCCTGGTCTCAACCAAATTGGTTTATATATTTAGCATCACCCTGTTTTGTAAGTTTTCTTGGCATGCATTTATTGACAGGTAACGATTGTCAATGGAAGGACACCGAAAGGAGATAGAGGAGGAGGAAAACAAGGACACCTGGAGTGGGAAAGTGTCAAAGGCAACAGCAGCAGCAGGAGTGTGATGAAGTCAGAAGGAGGTAAAACAGGAGGAGGCAGATAAGCGGCTGATCTCGGGATGGGAAGACCTTGGAAAGGGAAGACTAAACATGAAGGAAGGGCCCAACACTCTGGAGATGCAGGCAGCTGCTTTGCCACAAAACAAGGGGCAAAAACCTTCACTGATTTTGGCACATAAAATCCACAACCAGGTGGCATGTTTGCTCTTATTCAAGGTGTTTTAGGAATAATGAATAGGTTTTCAGTTGCATCATCATGTTAAGACTAGAAGTATGGTATGATCTTAAGCAAATGTATTTACTCCTATGTATTTGATGATACATCATAATGCAACTATAACCATAATGTTAGCCTTTGGCTACTGTTATTAGGAAGAAGCTGGTATTTCTTCTGCAACATTTCTAAGACTTTGTTGTGTCTATGTCCATGCTTCAAAACTAGATTAATTAATTCAGGGAGGTCTAGTTTTCTGCCTTGGTCAAAGCATTTCCTAATCTGAGTATCTGGTGTGGAAGATGCAAGGTCAAATTCTTTCCACTGCCTTGTCTTTATACATGCAGTTTTATTTTGCCCAGTCTTAGTTCGCATCCAATTTATTAATGGGAACAATTCTTCTATCAGAAGTTTAATGTCAGACGCGGCCTTCAGCAGTTGTGGGGAGGGAGGATTTATTATGCTGCACAGCTCCAGAACTCTCCCCATGGTTGGGAGATGCAGTATTCTTTATTTATTTTGCATACCTTTGGCAAAATAAGTCAAGGGAAGCCGGGGGGGGGGTCACCAACATGGCGCCCTCCACATGCTGTGGGCTATTAGCCTCAACCAACATGGCCAGTGGTTGGGGATGGTGGGAGTTGTGGTCCACAGTGGTGGGAATTGTGATTTGCAAGGCTCTGCACTTGCTAGTGCGCTGCATTGGCATAATGGGCCTGCACTGCTCCATCTGCAAACAACATGCAAACACCTTGGGCCAGGGCTTGGATGTAACTGCAGGTGGAACCAATGCACACCGTCCCCCCACCCTTTTTTTTATAAAAAAAAACCCTTCCAAGGGCAGACAAAGTGCAGGAAGTGGAATAGCATTGGCACTTCCCCCACCCACAACACCTGTGATGGCCTGGGAATCCGATTCAGAGGCTGAACCAGAGGAACCCCAGGTTGCACATGAGTCCCCACCTCCAGCACCGACTGAACTGGGGCAGAGCCTTGATTCTGAAGCGCCTGCACTTGTGCCGGATCCTCAGGAGCAGGCACCAGGTGAATCCACTCTGGCTCTGGAGGTGGTTGAGGACTCAGTGCCTACAGGTGAGTCTACCCCTGGGTCCAGTAACCCTTCAGCCTCTCCTGAACTGCAGAGGCTCAGGGCAGAGAGGTGAAGGGAACTGGTTTCTCCCAGGAGGAGTGCTCGCCTTAAGGCCAGGAGAGGCGGGTCTCCTGGGGGCCGGGACCGCCCCTGGCCTCAGAGAAGATAAAGGCCAGTCAGCCCGGTCCCAGGTTGCGGGAGCAACGTCGCTGAAGAGCTGTTTCGGCCAGCATCCAGTCCTGTTCCCCCAGAGTTCCTGTCCTTGCCCGGCTTCTCGCTGTGGACCCCGCTTCGCCCGAGGAGGACTGTCTGCCGACCCTCAACTCAGGTCCTGGACCTCGCCCCACGGTAACCTCCCCCCTGGACCAGCACAACACCCTCCAAAACCCCAAGAGGTGGCAACTATCCTACCACTCCTCTCCATCTTTGGCTGCTCAGGCAAATGCTGTGCTGCAAAAAGGAGGTGAGGCATTGACATCATGGCCAAATGGTGATGGAAGTAGGCAAGCTTTTCCAGCTCCATGCTGCAGAGCCAGAAGAAGCATTATGCCAACTTGCATCAGGTTGGCAACCCCCAGGTTAGACGCTTGCCTGTATATTAAGCTTCATAACTTTCTTTCCAGAAGGGCTAAATACTTCTCAAAAAAAAAATAAATGTAAGCTGAGTCCTCTGCTGGCATAGGCCCTGCTGCAGTTAATCTTTTTGTACCATTATGAATTCAGTCCTGCTGGACTCCAGGAAATGCTATTGCCTAGTGTCCAATCCAAACAACTTAGATATCAATCAGAATTCTGACTTCGCTCACTGGTTAAAAACACTGATGGGCAGCAGCAGCCAAGCTGGCTCATGTAACAGAAACTGGTGAGAATGGTACCTACACAATGTGTTTCGTAACATTGCAGGTGACACCAAACTGGGAGGAGTAGCCAATGCCGCAGAAGACAGAATCGGGATTCAAGATGACCTTAACAGATTGCAAAACGGGGCCAAAACTAACAAAATGAATTTCAGTAGGGACAAATGAAAGGTTCCGCACTTAGGCAGGAAGAACCAGCTGCACAAATATAAGGTGAGGGACATCTGGCTTGCCAGCAGTACATGTGAAAAGGATCTAGGGGTCTTAGCAGACCACAAGCTTAACATGACGCAGCAGCAAAAAAGGCTAATGCTGTGCTAGGCTGCATCAACAGAAGTACAGTGTCCAGATCAAGGGAAGTAATAGTCCTGCTCTATTCTGCCATGGTTAGGCCACACCTGGAACACTGTGTCCAGTTCTGGGCACCACAATTTAAGAAGGATATATTGACAAGCTGGAATGTGTGCAGAGGAAGGTGACCAATATGACAAAGGGTTCTGGAAACCAAGCCTTATGAGGAACAGTTGAGGGATTTGGGTATGTTCAGTCTGGTAAAGAGGAGACAGATGAGATGATATCTTCAAATATCTAAAGGGCTATCACATGGAGGATGGAGCAAGCTTGTCTTCTCCTGATTCAGGGGCTGAACAAATGGATTCAAGCTACAAGAAAGGAGATTCCAACTAAACATCCGTCATGTATGATGATGTTGAGATTCCTGCATTGCAGGGGATTGGACTGGATGATTTTGGAATCCTTCCAACTCTACAATTCTATGATCCTATTATTATTTTCAGAAGGGCTACATTTTCTTTTTTAAAGAAAGCTCAAAGTTGGGGGCTGCTTGGGGGAGCTGATGAAGACCTTCAGGGGTGCTGTGCTGGCAAAACCTGCCCTAATGGTCTGGCTTCCGCTGACTTTAACTGAAGAACAAGAGAAATGAAGAGCGAAACCATGCAGCAAGCTAGAATTCAGCCATGGTGCTCCATTGCTTGTGTCCTGCTTCAAAGGTATCCTCTCAGTTCACAATCTATTTATTATAACAATGAAGGGGGATGGAGGCAGCTTCAGTGCCCTGATTCTGTGCATACCTATAAATCTGCCACTGGTGGTCCAACAAAATCTGTACTGCACCATGTTGGCTGCCCCTGATGTAGACCATTTGTAATTAATTCTATTTTCAAACCTTTGCTTTTCTCAGTGTAGAATCTGGACAGTTATTTTAAGCACAGAGTGGACATGCTTCCAGTAAGATTTTCAGTGCTGTAGACACTATTGGTCATCAGCTGGGGGTCATCATAGCCCACAGCAAGTGGGGTGCAATCTGATTCAAGGTGAGGCAGCTATTTGTAGGCACTTCCACTTCAGTCTGTTGAGCAAGTACGGCATGCAGGAGAAGGGAAGCATCAGAAAGTTGGAGAGATGGGAAAGTAGAAGAAAGTGAGGGTGCGGGAGGTTACAGTGTGGTGTAGTGGTTGAGAGTGGTAGTCTTGCAATCTGGAGAAGCAGGTTCGCTTACATGCTTCTCCACATGCAGCTGCTGGGTGACCTTGGGCCAGTCACACTTCTTTGAAGTTTCTCAGCCCCACTCACCTCACAGAGTATTTGTTGTGGGGGAGGAAGGGAAAGGAGAATGTTAGCCGCTTTGAGACTCCTGAAGGGGAGTGATAAAGTGGGATATCAAATCCAAATTCTTCTTCTTCTTCTACAAAATAGAGCCCCTATTGAAGGCTGGAGTCAAAATCTGGATAAACAGCAATGGAAGACTGCTGGTCTATCCAGTGCTTGAAATAGAGCAGCCAGATGAAAAGAAGAGGAGAGCTCCTTCACCTGTTGTGTGGCAGAGGAATTTCAGCAGCATAGTTCGCATGGTGAAACTCCCTCTTCTATGCAGCTATTAAAAGGTGCAGGAGCCCCTTCGTCTTTTGCATCTGGTCACTCTAGCTGGAAATGCAGCTTTCAGAAAGCCCTTGCACCGATTATCGATGACTTTCATGGTACGTGCTCTAAAAATAAAAATTCTGACAAAGAGTTGGCCCCCGAGCAGCAAGCCTGTAAATCTTCCAACAACAGGCCACTGTGCTCTGATGAGCAAAGCTAATTGGGAGGAATTGACATTGAGGGACTTGGCTCTGAACAAGCTGTGCAAACAGGAACCCAAGATAAAAAGCCTTGAGTAAGAGCTACTAAAACAAACAGTGTGTGAAGTGGCATGCTGGTGGAGTGGCCTCCTCAAGGCTAGAGTAGTGAGTGGGTGGGTGGGAAGGAAAGTTCCCTGAAAACGCTGCTTACTTTGTGCTGCACATCTCTCCTTTCCTCTGTGAAAACATTTCAGCACATGATCCGAATTAGTTTGCAGGAACACTGCAAACCCAGAAGTGAGTGTTCTGGTTTGTGAACTATTTTTGGAAGCTGAACGTCCAACAGGGCTTCCACATTGGTTTTCGAACATTTTGGAAATTGAACGGACTTCCAGAATGGATTCCATTCGACTTCCAAGATACAACTGTAGTTTTATGTTTCTTATAATAATTTTTATTAATAATAATAATTTATTATTTGAACTCCGCCCATCTGGCTGGGTTTCCCCAGCTACTCTGGGCGGCTTCCATAGAAACCAAAAAACACTAAAATATCACATATTAAAAACTTCCCTGAACAGGGTTGCCTTAAGATGTCTTCTGAATGTCAGGTAGTTGTTTATCGCTTTGACATCTGATGGGAGGGTATTCCACAGGGCGGAATAGCTTGCTTCTCGCAATGAGGGAACCTGTAGCTTTGCTTCTCGCAATGAGGGAACCGCCAGAAGGCCCTCGGTGCTGGACCTCAGCGTTTTATTAGTTTTACATATAATCACATTGCGTAACATCGTATCCTCTTATTAAATCTCTTTGGCTCTACTGAGCCTGTCGACTTCCCTCCCTCCCACCTAATGGTTTTCAAAATTAAATTTTGCATCTTTGCATTTCACTTCCTTTCCTACTCTTGTTATATCATTGCCTAATATATTAAATTACTCAATCTGACTAGGCAGCAATTTCATCTTACAAATCTTCAGACAACCCTGCTAGTAATGTTAATTGCTTACAGTTGTCTTTCAAATATAATATAAATTTATTCCAGTCTTTTTGGAATGCTTGATCTTGCTGGTTCCGGATTCTTCTCGTCAGTTTAGCCAGTTTTGCAAAGTCCATCAGTTTCATCTGCCAGTCTTCTTTTGTTGGTACTTCATGTTTCCATTTTGGGGCTAACAAAATTCTTGCCGCAGTTGTTGCATAGAATAACATTTTTTTATCTTGTCTCAGTATCTCTTTATCTGTAGTTTTAAGTTTTGATCCCTCGTGACTACAGCATGGAAACTGAAGCCATGACCACCAGCCTCAGAAAGCAGATGGCATCTGAACATTGCTTCTAGCAGCCTGGTGCTGTAAAACCTGGCATTTCCTCAGTTTGCCCAAGCCTGCATCAGCACTAGCAAATGCTTATAAGAAACCTCAGCTGTTTTCTGACAAGAGGCAACCTGCATTTTAGGCTCCATCACTCAGAGCCAAGCTAAACATACCTGGGAGTAGCCATATTTGTTCTTTACTTGTCTCCCTCATTAATTTATAAAACAGGGAGAAGAGAGAGTATCCAATTTTTATAACAAAAGCGGAGGTAGAAGAAGCTTCTGTTTCCTTCACTCACACAAGAGCTCTTCATACACAAATGTAAATAACAATAACAACAATAATAATGTCTAGTTTAGACCCTGGAGATCTTCTTACTCATTGCCATGGAGAACTCTGCTAGGATTCTGCTTTTCTTGGTACAGCATTTGATTTTGATTTTTGTTAGCAGAAAAAAAACATTGCCCCATTATGGTTTTTATTGTTGTAAATCACAACTGATATTCACTTGATGAGTCATAACTGGACCGAAGTTTAATTACAGCAGTGCTACTGCTACCATATATTTTTCTTTTCTTTTTTCCTGATGGGCAGAGGGGGGGGGGGGTGAGTTCCATAATGCAATTAAGGCAAATGGTTTAGCTGGTAGCACTTCTGCTCATCACAAGCCAAGTGGGCAGGGGAGTAAATGTACTTGCAACAAATAATGGATTGTCCCAGTGTTCTTAAGCACCGCCAATCATTTCAAGGGACACAGAGTCCTCACACACACCTCTTCTGGCAGGTTTGGAACGCCAGCAACCCTGTTGTTAACTGAACCAGTAACGAGGCAGAAGCTGGTCTGGGAAGGATCAGAGAGGACCCCACACTTCCCATGACTCTGCTTCTAAACCAAGAGCTTCCATACAAATAATTCAGAATATTGTATTCTGATTAAAGTTTTTTTAGGACACTAGGTGATATTCAGGCAAGTTTTATGCAGAAAAGACACACTGAAATGAATGAACATGACCATATTAGAGCCATTTATGTTTATTCTGAGGAAAATAATAATAATAATAATAATAATAATAATAATAATAATAATAATAATTTATACCCCACCCATCTGGCCACTCTGGGCAGCTCCCAACAGAATATTCAAAAGATAATAAAACGTCAAACATTAAAAACAGGGCTGCCTTCAGATGTCTTCTAAAAGTCAGATAGTTGTTTATTTCCTTGACATCTGATGGGAGGGCGTTGCAAAGGGCAGGTACAACTACCGAGAAGGCCCTCTGTCTGTTTCCCTGTAACCTCACTTCTCTCAGTGAGAGATCTACCAGAAGGCCCTCGGTGCTGGACCTCAGTGTCTGGGCTGGACGATGGGGGTGGAGATGCTCCTTCAGGAAAACTTAGTTGAATACTACCCTTCATGTTTCAGTGCTTGTCCAAATAATTCAATATAATTTTCAAAACCTACTTCTGAATCATTTGTTCCCCCCCACATTCTTATATATAATGAGCTTCCAAAATCCATTACCTCATCTTCCCCTATTTCCCATCCTTCCCACCTTCAGTCTTTCTTCTACCCAAATAGTACTTACATGACCACTCATCTAGCTTCATTACCTTCCCATCCTAAGACCTCCACTCCTCTAGCCTTTAACCCCATGGCTCTGCCTAAATTCCTCCAGCTTGAATACAATAACAACTGTCACACTTTCCTCCCGGTCACAAGATCTACCTGCCCTGGGCCTTGGGTGATAAAATGAATGGATGACTGCAAGCCTCTTCCTCTTGGTCTCTGCTTGAGAAGAAAGGAAGGTCTTTACGCTGGAGGGGGTGTTTAGAAGATCCCAAGCCTGGAAGAGAAGATCATTCCAGTGCCTCCAGGACAGAACCAGTGCTGATCTGATATTTAACACATTTACTTGTTTGCACAAATATGCGTATCCAGATGGGAAGAATCCCCCCCCCATACACATTGACTGAAAAAAGACACTTAACACTCCATCAAGACAAAGCACTGCTCATAACAGTGGAGTCAAGAGTCTCCAAGAATTTATTGTAGTTTGATAATAGGTCTGAAACAGTTTGCTTTAAAATATTTTGGATATAGTGCATGGTAGAAAAGTAGTAAGCAAATAAATAAATATGCCCAGGACTTGAACATTTCCCCCTTGCGAAAATGTTGACAGCTTTTTATTGCAAAGCAGAAGTTTACAGAGAAAGATATATAATGAAACCAGAAGTACATAGTTTTAGCTCATCTCATCCCAGTTGCCCCAAAAGTCCCTTGGTCTGTTGTGCATACTGTCAGCAAATTAGCACATGCTGTACATGAGTGCTACATAGCTTGTACAAATGGTAAGTGCATTAGAGTTCAAGAAATTCCAGTATGTGAACTTTTGAATGTCAACAGCAAACTCTATCCAGATGGCTGCAGGAATTTGGTTACTATATTCTTAATGTCTGTTTCTTCTTTGTTCTCCTTTTAAACAACCCAAGTTATCCAAATTTAGGTGGCAACACAAGCATTACTGCTGTGCTGAACAAGGTGCATTCTCCTTGTAAGTGCATCAAGGCAGTGGAGCACACAGAACCAACTTTGGGATAGCAGTAGACATTTGGGATAGCAGTAGACATTTCTTCCCAAACAGGGCTTTGGTCCTGCATGAACCAGCCTCCTTCTACATTGGATGCTCACTAGCCCACCCACATTCCTTTACTGCTGCTCGCTGCTCCACAGATGCCACGAGGACCATCGTTGGTCTGTTGGTGGCATTAGAAAATGCAGCACAGCTCTGTCCAACAAGCTAGGTAGGAAAAGGGAGGTGGGCTGTGTGAAGAGCCTCTTGTTTTCATGTGGAACTTGCTAGAAATAAAAGCCACGTATTTGTTGGTTACACTTGTATCCCACCCTCAGGGGCATTTGGAGGAACATATTATCCAACAACTTTGTGAGGTAGATTAATATATGAGAGCCAGTTCTTATATGGACTGAGCCCTTAGCTGTGATCGGGCAGTAGCATGTCCACCCAGAAACAAGAGGTTGAGGCAAAGACTAAAATCCATACACTTTCTCACTCGAGTCGTCTTTGCCTTCGGTCTGATGGGGTCTGTATTTATACCTCCTGCTTCCCAAATGGTTTCTGTGGCTTTTTGTCAAGAGAGTGTTTTTCTTTCTGAATGGGTCTTGAATCCTTGTTTCAGGAGGCCTATCAGTGCTCTCTGCAAGCCTCCAGCCCTGGGAGCTATGTGGTTGTCTGTGTTATATGTCTTCTTTTTCCCTTGTGTGTACTGCTTTTGAGAGAATGAGGAGGTTCAAAACCCAGCCTGGAGGTCTGAAGGTTTTGTTTTGTTTTACAATCAAGCACTTTATAAATTTTATGAAATGAATACTGGCAGTACTAGAGCTTTGCCGCTGGGGCTGGTTTTCGGCGTTTGGGAACCAAGGCGTTTGAGAACCAAGGTACCACACTGTACTGTATGTGGTCTTTTTCTATGCTGGGGAAAGAGGGAAGTTTGGGAACTCTCAAGGTCATCTTTTAAAGGTCTAACAAGCCTGTATTTCCACACTTCACTTTGCTGCATATTTTGTGATTTTAAATCTCTGCTGGGGTTCTCTCATCAAAGAGAACTTACCCCAAACTTGGATCTTGGCATCCACAAGTACCCCTTTTTATACCCATAGTACACTGTTCTGTTCAGCTTGTTTTGTAAACTTTACCAGGATTTTCTCTCTGGACTCCGCCTGCCGTATTCAGCAGCAATTGACTCTGCTGGTGCCCATGAGTACAGCCTGAAGGGACTGCTGCTGTTCAGTTTGCTTAAGCATAAAGAGAGGTGATATGTCAGGCAGTGCATGCTAAGAGCAGTGGTTCCGTCCCTAGCTTAAGCCAATATTTGCCTAAAGCCTAATGGTGATTTATACGGGAGTTATGTTGCAACAACTCCCACGTTACTCATTTGGATTCTCAGATATCTGGTTAATAAATGACAGGCCGCATCTGTAAGTTCATCAGGTTCACAATATTATCAAAGTGCAATGGTGAGAAGTGAAATGGTTAGAATACCACAATTTGTTTATATCTATATTTTGTAGGATTGTCTTCATAATTTTTATACTTGATTTCCTTACTCCATAAGCTGATATTATCTCTTTTTAGGTAGATAATTATTATCCATTTTTAGGCTTAATTAATGAGGTAGAAAGCAAGTGTGGTCGCCCCATACGCACTAGTTCTTGTAATTGTAAATACTGTAAACAAGTCCCAAGGTAACAAGTGAGAAGGAGCTGAGGAAAGTCACGTCCTGTGAATCGTTCATCAGAGAGAGATCTGAGAGCAAGCTTACCTTGGGGTTCTGTTCTGATAAAGATTAGAGGGATGTAGAGTGTTTTCATTGTTGCTGAAGCAATAAATTATCAAGACAGTCTTTTTTTGCCTAGTCATGTCTTTCAGTACCAAGTCCCAACAATGACATTTTACTACACAGCAAAATGCAAGCAAATAAGAACCGAACTATTAAATTACAAATTGCCCTGGTAAAGTGCAATCTCATTAATGGAATTGGCCTGGGGAAATCCAAAATGTAAGGTCCCATTGGCATAGGTTTATGGAGGTGATGCAGGGAGATATAAAGAAAGAAGTTAGGATAATCAAAATTTGTGCAAGGATTGTTATAGTTTCTTGAATTTGTGTTAATGGGAGAAGACTTCAGATATAATACCTGAATTGTATCCTACATATTTGTTCTAATTAGCCCAATGTAAAAACACATGCCTGATTCTTTGTTAGAAGTTTAGCAATTAGTGACTCTATATTGCAGCTTCTCCTATACATTTAATTGTGTAGGCACAGCATAGCAATACCACCCTGGATTGCCATGACCCCTTTAAGCCTTTTGCAACTTAGTGACCTCTACACATAGCAAACTGTTCTTACAATAATCTCACTGTCTATTGAAGGTGTTTCCCAACCCCTGTCTTAAACTGGTTTTCCCCCTAGCCTGTGATTAGGAATGAACCAAGTGGACTGGCTGACACAGAAGCTGGTCCAAATATTTGCTCATAGAAGTTCTTATGCCTCTGGGTGCAAGATAAGCTTGGTCCTCATAAAACTGAACAAATACAAATACTTCTGAGTCAGAATTACTGCACGCACCTTTTTATCAAACACGTCAAGCAGAGGGAGCAATTGACTATACCAACCATTTTGTCTTTGAAGAGCAAACCTGTTATTCGAGCAAACTATTAAAATTGATTTACCCCGACCAGTATAAACAGTTGAAGTGATATCCCTCATTATGGTGATTATGATTATTTCAATTTGTCAGTCACCGAAAACACTGCAGTCCCTAGCCAAATGACAACAAATTGAAAAGCAATACAAAAAATTAAAATATAAACAACCTGCAGTTATTCAGCATCATAAAGTATCACCAAATCCTTCATAAAGTAATACTGTACTAAAAACAACATAGCAACTCAAAGCAGGTGAGCTCATCCTAGCTCATCCTGTCCCATCAAATGCCTGGGAAAAGAGAAAGGTGATTAACCTTGTGCTAGAGAGATGTTAATGTAGGCTCCAGGTAGGCCTCACTGGGGGCAGCATTCCATATATGTTCAGGAAGTGTGAGAGGATGTTTCCATCTACCATATCCACAGGAACAGCTAGACCCAGCTAGCAGTGGATTGAGGTAGTACTTTAAATCCAGCCCTGTACATTGAACGGTTTCATCTCAAGGACTTTTCTAAATGGGACTCTGGCTCCATGGGTTGCTTCCACCCTGGGGTGCAGGGGAGAGGGCCTAGGCACACTTACCTTGTTGGAATCCTTATGCAACAGGCCAGCATATGACCTGAAGGGTTATATGCTTCCCTAATATACAGCAATATATTAGATCGTACAGTAGGGGATGCTGGGGGCCTCCAAATCGTATGGGAATCAGAAATTGACCACCCACTTACAGAAGACCTTGCTGAAGGTAATCTTGCACTGCCACTAGACTTGTCAGACTTGCTAAAATCAATCCCTCCCTCTCCCCTTTATGTTGGAAGGGTTGTGGAAAACTTGGTTCAATTGTTCATGTTTGGTGGGAATGCCCCGATGCTTTTTTTAAAAAATCATATACATAATTACAAACCAACCTCTCTCCAAATCCTGCCTTAGCCCTACTAACACTAGACATAGACTTTGGCTCCAGCTTGCAGTACAGAGAACTAGAAGGCTTTTTACTGATTGCAGCACGATTAGCAACAGCACAACAGTAGAAAAACCAGTCTGAAATAGCCCTGAACATAGGGGAAACAATATCTGGATACAGCAATGTCTGAGGGTCTCACTACACTACAGAAATGGATTTAGGGCAGTGTGACTAGTTCCACAACACTGGGTGCCAAGCCTAGGGGGCGCTGTGGAGCATTGCAACTATGACATAGTGAATTGAGCAGAATGGAAGGCAAGGGTGGGCGCTGAATTTTGGCCTTGCACAGGATGCTGCTGAAATGTGAAAGACTAAAGTTTGTCCCTAGTCACTCTACATAGGAGACTCATCAAATGCATGACCAAAAGAGACACCTTTCAGGAAACCTGAACCCTTTTCTTGAACCATGTTAACGACCAAAATCAAGACTTTGTTGTACCAAGTGCTCAGTCTTCTCAGTGGAGAGATTATATTAGTTAATGTGTTTGACTATTGAATGTGTGAGATTATGTTTAAAGTCAGAGAATAGAACAGACACCATTAGATGTACTGCTGGGTAAATGTTTAACGCTTCTTGTTTTTGTATCTATTTAAAAACCAATACAAACTTGTTTTTTTTTAAAAAAAAAAAAAAGGTCACCAAGATCACTTCCGAATGACCTGTTTATTGAAAATTTATCCTGGCTTGCTTGCACAAAGTTTGCAGGGGGAGGTATGCAGCACCTGCTAGTTACTGAGCATTCATTCTGATTTGTTTGGCGGTTATCCACCGTCAAGTCAGACAACTGTTATTGCCACAGTTTCCAGTGCATTTTCCTGACCCTTTCATTTTTGGAAGTGGGTTTGTTGTGCAAGAGGGCAAAATTCACTTTGATTGTGCCATCTGAATTTGCTGGTATGTTCACAGGATTTGGAACTGGAGACTAACTACATCCACCTCAGTTATGCAGTGATGTACTTCTTGGTCAACATAAGAACTTAAGAGCTCTTCTAGATCAAACAAAAGGCCTACCTAAGGACTAGCCAATGTGGTCTCTTCACACGTGAACCACAACTCCTATTATCCCTGAGCATAGTCAGTGTGGGCTGGAGCTGATGGTAGTTGTAGTCTACAGCATCTGGATGGCACCATATTGGGTTATCTATTCCACCAGCCCGTTTTCCACTGTAGTTGTAATTTTTTTCTTGATTTTCTTGTTTTATCTTATTGTAGACTGCTTTGAGGGTTTTTTTACAGCCACACGATGTATGAGTTTTATGAAACAACCAAAATTGGGGAACCACTTATATCTGATGCAATAGCAAAATTGCAAAATTTGCGGTAATAGCAAAATTTGAGTATGTACAGCAAGTCCCAATCTTGGAACAATTCAAGTTTCTTTGCACTAGGACTTACCTTTTGACGAGAACAAGCAATAGTCTATCTGCCGCCTGCTGTTACCAAGGAATAAAATGCCTGCTGTGTTTGACATTTCTCTTCCTTGTGTTTTCTTCAAGGTTCAGGAGCTTTCACTTTGGCAAAGAATAAAGAAAAACAGGGGGAACACGTCGTATCAAATCAACCAGATGTTTTACCCAGCAAAACATAATGATCCATTAAATTTCACCTAGGAACTGGGAGAGCTGTAATATTCAGTCGTTAATGGGACTGTCCATAAATTATATTAATTGCACTTTTAGAAACCTTCCAGAGCACCTTTTTCCCTTGCTGCCATTTTTCAGTGTAGTACAGACCCATCAGAAAGTAAGCCACAGGTATCACTACACCCCTACCAGTAAAATAGTTTATGCCTGCCGTGATGGAATATATTATCTTTATTTTTTTGTGTCAAACATAGAAAGTAATGAATAACACTTTTTTATTTTCTAAACTACTCCTTGAAAGAGTAGGCCCAAACTAGCCACCATGGGAGAGGTCTTCCCAGGGATGTCTAATGAAGGAAGATGCGTATTATGACTTCCTCATGCCCAGCACATCACCAGCACACTGACCCTACTTCTGGGAGCAGGGGAAACACTGAGCAGTGCAACATCAAACCGCATATCACCTTTCCTTAGGTGTTATGAGGGAGGTGTGAGTGGCAGCCATATGCTATCTCACAGTTTGGCTTCAGGCTATGAAAGGCGGGGTGTGTGTGTGTGTGTGCGCGCGCGCACGTGCAGCAGGAAACTGAGGGAAGCCTGGGAATAGGGAGAAGCAAAAAGGGCCCAAGGGACACTGGAGCATCCGCTTTGAGTGCAGAAGATCTCTGTTTCAGTCCCCAGCATCCTCAGACAGGGCTGGGAATGTCCCCTTTTGAAACCCTTGCTGCCATTTCGTGCAGACATCACTGAGCTTAATGGACCAATGGTCTGAGTCATCATGAAACAGCTTTTTGTGCTAGGCATTCACACTATTCACTGAGTGTTTCACTACTGAACAAAGTTCCATTATGCTGGAGATGGGTTCCCCTGCCCCCCACCTTTTCCTTGCACTTGAATTCTGCTCAAAGAAAACCCAGTATTTGCATTAAAAGCAAGTTGACCACATGGAGTCATGCTTTATGTAAGTGATATTTGGGGTCTTTGAACAGTATTGAAATTGGTGGGTACATCGGGACACAGTCCTTTCTGCTGTGTCTGTTGGTTTGATGTCTCTGTGCTTGCTATGCTCTTTCTTATATTATTATGTCATTGTTTGAAGATGTAATCTCAACTGTCATTGAAAGCCACCTTGGAAACCTTTTTGGCTGGAAGGCTGGGTGTGTTTTCAACCAATCAAAATTCTTCCAGCACTACCAGAATCCAGCAACGCTGCTGAATCTGAAAGAGAAAAAAAAGAAAATGAACAGTGTTCATCTATGGAACGTTTCTAGCATGTATCAGCAGTTCCATTTTGACCTTTCACCTTAAAAACAACTTTAGCAAATTTAGCATCCATAGTAACAGGAAGTTAATTTTTTCATACTCCAATGAGCTGGCAAAGAACATCTGAGGCAATAAGAAAACTGCTTCAATCCAAGTCAGTAAGTCCATGAAGTGGATGGAAACCAATATGCTGTAACATATATTGAGTCACTTCTTACATAACCATTGCCATAGTCAGTGTTGCCAGGGAACAGAGTTTAGTTTTCTGGGATTGGTGCCATCTAAGCCTTTTATCTCATGACTTGCTGTACCTGGGACAGGTGTAGCCCTTTGCTCCCTGCACTGTTATCTGAAATCCACACTAAAGAGCCATGCTATACTTTTGGAAAATAATGGCATCATTCTACAAACCTCTGAATATCTATCTATCTATCTATCTGAACTCAGTGGAGAAATTCTCTGTAACACAAATATTATCCATTTGACCCAGCCTGCTTCCTCCAATGACAGCAGACCCTGACATTTTAAATCATACTTCATACTCTTCTGCAGGAAGCAAATAATGTGTGAAGCAGCTTCTGGGCCTTAAAGAAGAAATAGAAGGCGAGAACAGATTCTGGTCCCAGCAGACCATTAGTGAGACACGCTAGATTAAAGTAATGTACAGTATTTTAAGAAAGAACCTCCACCCCAAAACTAGTCAGAACTCTTGAGCAAACATAGATCATAGTTATTACTCCAGGAAGCCCATCCTTCTTCCCTTAGTTGAGCAACAACAAACCTTTTGTTATGTGACAAGGAAAGAGGATTGCATCCAAGATGACATAGATACAGGAGGGTGAGGAATAGTGATTTTGATTATTCTTGTTTTCATTTGTCTCTTATGTGGATGAATTAAAAGGGGGAGGGGGCATGGTTTTAGGCTCAATACAGAAGCAGCACAGACTCAAGATCTGAAGAGCTTTTTGTGATTTGTGGGTTTGAAATGTAGCTTCTTTGCTTATTCCTTTATGACAAAAGAGGCTCTTTCACAACCTGCAAAGCTGACACACTGGTATGTGGCATCACATGATTATGATGTCACCACGCCAAGAAATTGCCCGTTCTAGGGAGAATCAAAATGAATCCCAACCTGAGCGGATTCTTTTATTGCAGAAGGGAGTGGACTTAAGGATAATAAACAAAACCATCCATTTCCCCTAACCACTGATGTCACATTACGTTCAATTAATTACACTATGAGTCAGCACTTGGGACTTTTTTTCAGCCGTTAACTTTCCAGATGCTAAAGTGAGCGGCAACCTTCCCCCTCCCCGTTTTCCCTAAATTGTTGGTGCGTCCAAAATGAAAATGCTTCAGTTTTGCACTGCTGCCGATTACATGGCACTCGGAGCGGTGGCACATCCGTCGCCTTCAAAGGAGACTTTGTTGCCGCCAACCTCGCGACAAACAATGCCGCAAAGATTAAATACCGAACGGAATGCGGCAGAATTGCGTCGTCTTTGCAGCCCCGGCGGAGATGTTGATACCCTGAACCACATCGAGGAGGGGGAGGGGGAGGGAAGCCAACTCGTGTCTTCTCGCGTTTCCTCCAATGATGCAGTGCATTTTCATCCCCATCCCACCTGCCTCCGTTTCCGATTACTTTTATTTAGGTTTAGTTTGAGATGTGAATCCTGAATAAAATCACCCCTGGTCCACTTGCCAGGGGAAAGGGAGGAGGCTGGCTGAATGGATCAAGAAAAGAAAATGGAGTCTACAATACAAACAAGGGAGTGGAAATAAAGAAGTGCGGTGTGTGCGAGGGGGAATACACAACTGGCGGCGAGAGAGGGAGCGTGCAGAGAACCGCTGGATGATGGAAAGCGGAGGAAAAGCTGCAGGCTGGGCTCGCGGGGTGGGGGAGGGAGGGAGGGAGTCTGGGCACAGCCGCCACTCCTTTTGTGCGCGCCGAGAGGGGCAGGAGGGAGGAAGCGGGGAGAGCAGCCGCCACCGCCGCCGCTTGCCGCCACCTTGCTCCCTCCTTCCCCTCCCCCACAACCCCAAGGTTCTCTCCTCTGCATTTCAGTCTATGCGTATCGCAGGGATACGCGCGAGAGCCTAGGCAGCGCCGGATAACCAGAGCAACGGGGAAGGCAGCCAATGGACTTCCCGCGCCGCGTCTTCCCTCTGGACCAATCAGGGAGAGGCGCGGCCGCAACCTTGCGGTTGGCTCGGGCACGTAGCCAATCAATAGAGACGAAGAGAGAGGGACGGGGGGTGGTGGTTGGTGGTGCGGATGCGAGCGGGTGGGAGGGGGCGAGGCTGATGAGCGCGAGGTGAACGCGCGCACGAGGTCCGCGTGCGAGCGGCTATAAGAACCCTCGCGAGCGCCGCGCGCCGCATACCGTCTGCGGGGCTCGAAGGCAGGAGGTGCGTAGCGAGGCTTTTCCTGCGTGTGGCGCTGCCGTTGTTCCTTCTGCCTCCCGAGCTCGCTCTCCTCTCGCTCGTCGGCCATGAAGACCAAGTTCTGTAACGGCGGCGAGGCCGACCCTTCCCCGCTGGGGCTCCTGCTGGGGTGCGCCCAGGGCCCGGTCTTGCCCGCCCTCACCCAGTCTCCCTCGTCGCCGGCGCTGCCGCCTTCCTCTCACGCCGAGGCCGAAGCCAAGCAGCAGCCCCTCGCCTTGCCGCCGACGCCGCCGACCCCTCCCTCCCCGCCGGCGGAGGAGCAGCCCGACCCCCGCACCCGCCGCAAGGCGTATTTTTGGTGCAGGGAGTTCCTGCGGGGGGCGTGGCGGGGGTTGCGGGAAGATCAGCTGCGCATCACGCCCATCAGGTCAGCCACATACGGGGGAGGGGTGGGGAGTGGGAACATCAAGGGATCAGCCTTCTAGGGTGAATGCGATTAAGAGCTGTGTGTCTCTGAGCGTGTACAAAGTGCGTTCTCGTCGCCACGAAACAACCACATCTGGCATCAGGTTTCCATGACGGTGCGGCCCCTTCAAACCTGAAATGAGGGGAAGGGGTGGGGCTGTTGGCTCTTGTCGGACCTGGCACCTTTTGTCTCCCACAGTCTTACTGATAACGACGTTATGGAGGGGAGTCCTTAAGGCTTCATATCGGATCTATACGCACTGAAATGTTACAGGGAAACCATTGTCCATATGGTGGTACTGCCGTTTTCTACCAAGGGCAAGCCACTGACCTCCCAAGAGTAATGGAAGGGCAGAAGCAGACCTGTGTTGTGGGGAGAAGCAGACCTGTGTTGTGGAGCTTCACTGCTGCCAAGGACCTGTCGGTGCCTATATGTATCTAGAGATGTTTCTGTATATTGCAAACATACTGTTGCCTTCTTGTGTGAGAACATTTGAAGGTATCTCAATAGATAAAATAGTTAAATGAATGATTGACTCATTCCTGATACCTTCCTAGGCCATTGTTTGCACTAACCATGGTTTAGAATCCTAACAATGGTTCGAGCTTAAAAATGTATAGGAATATTGTAGTCTAGCTTGACTGCTTTTGTTTCTCTTTTGCACTCCTATGGAGATAGAGCAGTGACCCCAACTGTGAATTCAGACATCACAACCATATACAGTTGGCAAAGCTTATGGTTAACAAGCCCATTTTAAGACATAGTTTGTTTCCTCTCCCCCCAGTTTACTGGATAATTTATGAACCATAGATAGTGAATTGTGCCATTATCCAATCTTCAGAACCTTTGACACAAATGGGATAAGAAGAGAAAGTAATGTGTGGACGTCCATTAACTTTTGGGAGCACATCTTTTATCTCTCTGTAGTATAGTATGAGACAGATTTTTGACCACAAGCAAGAGTAGGGTGTGCATACATCTTTCAAGCCATCCCACAGTGATAAGGTTGTTGTCTCTGTTAAGCCTTGAGCTGTTTTGTTGAACTCAGAAGTTACTTTCATCTAGGACAGAGTTTCCCAATCTTTGGTCTCCAGCTGCTGTTGAATTACAACTCCCATTACCCCTAGCTAGCAGGAGCAGTGGTCAGGGATGATGGGAATTGTAGTCCAAAAACATCTGGAAGCTCAAGTTTGTGAAACCCTGATCTAGGAAATTAAATGAATTCCACTACATGTGTGGCTAAATAGATATGTATGTTTGTGCCAAAAATGTGTTGCACTTCACAAGTTTGATTTATTCAGTTTACTATTTTGAATTGATTTCTATACAGGAATTTCTTGTGTTCTACGATTTGAGCTGATGATATTTCTGGAGGTTTTTGTTTGCTTACATTAGCCCATAGTCCGAAAGGAAAATCAATTTTTAAAAAACTCTTTAAGTACACTACTAAGTTGACTTCACTGATTGTCTAGTAGCCATTAAATGGGAATGTACCATTCAAAAAAGCTTCAGAGGTGATGAAAAGTTTAAGGCAATATTTTAAAAATGTGAGTCAAACTTAACTTGTAAGATGGTTTCTGAACAATGAAATGTGTATTCTACCCTGTGATTTTTTTTTTTTTTGAATGAGACTGCTCAGCAGTATGAGTCATTTTTTGGCAACAAGTTACTGTAGTATCAGGTGCCTTGCTCTGACTCTCAATGCCAGCAATGAGTAGATAACTGGCTTGGGTATAGTATGGGTAAGTAATCAGGAATGGAAAGTTTTTTAGATTTTGTATAATTGCCTCTGAAGAAAAGAAGTAAAACAAAAACCTTTTCTAATCACTTTAATTTTTCTAGAATGCCCAACAGTTAATACTCATACCAGATATGTCAGTGAGGGATTTATTGCCTTGTAATTTTTTTTTATTTAAAATGCTTTGTTTAAAATATTTGTCCTGTCCTTTATCCCAGATCCATGGACAAGTAACATTAATTTTGAAAAACTAGAACAAATCCATGGGAATACATATAGCATTTCCCCATTTAACATGTTTAGAATTTTAATAGTTAAACTGAACTCTAAAAGCCATAGTTCCAGAATGTTCACAAGTAGCTGGACTACTTGTATATTTTAAGGGCATTTGGCAGAATCACACTGGTGTGTAAAAGAGGTCATAATGTAACCCAAGAGGTCACAATATAATAGTGTTGAATATTATTACAGCCCAATTCTAAATACTGTATGTTAACTTAGAAATATGGAATACTACTGAACTTAGTAGAACTTAAATTTCATTTTAAGTATGCTTAGGAATGTAGCTTTAATATCTCTCTAGTTTATTTAAAATAGACACTTTCTTAAACACACAACTGTTTGCAACTTTTAGCTTGCAGTTCCTGCTGTTGAACGTTAATAATCTTAGCAGCATTGTATCTATTCTTGGAGCTGCCATTTATAAAACTCATCTGAATCCCTATTTTGTATACACATTACTTTAGTGTACAATCCAATACATGCCTACTCAGAAGTAAGTCCAATTGAATTTAATGTGATTTCCTCCTAGGAAAATGTGTATAGGATTTCAGCCTGAATATGTTTTAGGAACAATCAGGAATTGTGATTAAATTTGCTTCAAATATACTAAAACTATCCAAATAACCCATGTTTAGTTAACTTTGAGAAGTGGTCTTGTTCTATCAAAACATGGATGAAAAAGATGGGTGCATACTGCTCCCCTTGTGGTATCAAAACCAGAAACCAGCTTCTAGGATATCTTTACTTTTCTATGGGTTATATACTGTATAAATACATAAATACATAAATACTGTATAAATACATAAGAATACAATTCTTTTAGATACTGATATTTAAAATAATCTGGGACTGCTGCCTATCTGTTGAGCCATGATCCTCAGCATCGGCAGTGCTTTTGTTTCTGAGCAAGTCTGCTTAAGCTTCAACTGAGAATAGATCCACATGATTTCCCCCCTTCAGTATCTCTTCCGTCTCACATGCCCTGCAATAAAGACTTTACTCTTGCAAAAAACACCCCCCCCAAAAAAAACCCCACACACCTGGGAATAGTTCCTTGTTGCTTATCTTTGTGTGGAGCCTCATACCGGAGTGGGGGGGGGGAAACCCTTCACTTCTGGAGCAGCCTTTGGCAATTCTACCTTGGTCTGATGGGAGTTGTAGTTGAAAACATCGGGAGGGCAACAGGTTGTTGAAGGCAGTTCTGAAGTACCCAAGTCTTGGTACTTGAGAGAGCCAGTGTGGTGTAGTGGTTAAGAGCGGTAGACTCGTAATCTGGTGAAGCGGGTTAGATTCCCCGCTTCTCCACATGCAGCTGCTGGGTGACCTTGGGCCAGTCACACTTCTCTGAAGTCTCTCAGCCCCACTCACCTCACAGAGTGTTTGTTGTGGGGGAGGAAGGGAAAGGAGAATGTTAGCCGCTTTGAGACTCCTTAGGGTAGTGATAAAGCGGGGTATCAAATCCAAACTCCTCTTCTTCTTCTCTTGGGGGTTGTAAACTTTATGGGGTCTTTAGGCACATTTGAAAACCAGAGAAGCAGTTGTTAGATCTATCTAACAATAGGTCCTTCTTTCAACCCTAATTTTAGCAGTTGCGGGGGGAGGACCTTGTGTGTGCCAGGGGAGGCTTCTGTGGGTGCATACACAGGTGCAAGTGCCGCACTGGAGACCCTTCACATCCTCCAAATGTTTAAAATGTGGGCATGACTAAACACAAATTTAGGTTTCTTCTATAAGGTTTTGTTTAAAAAGTGCCAAAGCATTGTTTTTCTGCTACTGTAAATGTTCACTTGTACCTGAAGAATAAAGAAGTTTGTTGTGGAGGGAGGTGCTTAATTTTGCCTACCTGTTTTTCTGGTACTATAGGTTTGTTAGGGTAAACACAGAAAACTGTTGAAAGAGTGGGTGCACACACCTGTTTTCTAGTCCGAACCTTCCCCTGCTCAAGCTGCTTTTCTCTCAGAAAGATATGTCAGGTTTTTCAATATAGCATTCAGTTCATCCTTAAAGTGCTGGTTGAAAGTTTTTATTTTCTGCTGCTTTGTCATCTTTTTCTGGTATATAGCTTGAGTATTCTCCATGTAGTTTTAAGGTTCTTAGTGATAGCAAATCAAGGGCTTTTCTTTGTAATTGAAAAAAAAAAGTGTCCCAGCTGCACTTCAGTACTGGGTTTCTTGTAAAACATTAGGAGCGGGGAATAACTCCAAAGGTAGGTAGTAGAAAGATGGGCTAACTTGGCAGAGAGTAGTTTCTGGTACTGTACTCCTTTCTGTTGTGGTATCTTTGTGCAATTTGATGCTCTGGACACAGATTGAGAGTGGCTTTTTGTGGTTTAATTATTAAATTGGACTATTCTGCATCTAGGAAAAATAATCCAAACTAGCAAATGCTGCCTATCTCAAATGTTTGTTCATTTAGCTTCATAAACCAGTTATGATGGTGTGCTTTTCCTCCTGGATGGAAGTGCACAACAGGGCTTGCTTTCAGATTTTTTGCTGCTACTACTTCAGCAGCACAAGAAACTGTAAGGTTCCTTGGTGTTCAACTGGTGCTTTATTAAAACGAATAAGGCAGCAGATGCTTTGCATAGGCACATTCTTGCTGAAGGTTCCCCCTCCCCCAACAAATAGATGTGTTGGCAGCCCAGTCCATTTATGAAATAAATGAGTAGCAAATTGCATCAATATGAATTGGTTTAAGTTTCTTCTAGTACTTGAGAACTTCAGCCAGGAAATTCCACCCTTTTAGACTTGCTTAGAAGCAAGGCTACATCATCATCAGCTGATCTGTTTAGGATTGCAAGCTAGAGTTCTTTCTCTTTCTTCTTCACGAAAGAGAAAGTTCTGCCTGCCACAGTTCCCACAGGGCAGCCCTGTTCAACACACAGGCAGCATTGCTGAAGTTGTGTGTGAGAGGAGCCTTGTTAGCTATACATTGTGTAGCGGAGCACATCACTAATGTGCCCCTCAGATGAGGGATGGTCCTGCCTGCCTCTTAAATAAGAAGCGGGTGGTGTCAAAGCTATGTGCAAAACTATCTGCATTCTTCTGTTTAGTAATCTCTCTTAAATTTAGAAAGAATGAATGCTAAGCAGGGGGCATCACAGGGTTAGGGTTAGGGTTAAGAAGCTGCTTTTATATCAAGTTGGACCATTGGCCCATCTAATTCCATATTGTCAGCACTGTCTGGCAGTGATGCTCTAGTCTAGGGGCTTTAAAGCAGGTTCTTTTCCCTTCCTGGAAATGCCAGGGATTGAATTTTGAGATCTCATCTTGCAAAGCAGGCACTGAGCTGCAACCCTTCCTCTTACACAGAGCAGATACCCTAATGGAACATTCCTTTATAACTGTGTATCAAAGGAGTTGTGCCTTGAATTGCTTCACCCTTTGTAGTTTGTCATGACAATTGCACTTTGACAGTTGAAATTAACGTAGTAAAGCATAAGCTTCAAGAGGCATCACTTAAGAATAATATTTTATTTATATGGTGCCACCCAATTTGGGAGAAATGTGGGCTTATATGTACATGAAATGAACACATTATAGAATCGGTGCATGTTGGAGGCACCCACAATAGTGTCCATGGCAAGGGCCTCAGATTCGAAGCTTTCTTTTAAAAAAGTAAGTCATAGCCCTCCTAGAAAGAAAGTAATGAAGCAAAGTGTGCAGCTATCATTCTAAGCAATTTCTGTGAAATGAGTCCGTCTACTCCCTGTCATTTTTTAGCCAACCAGTGAGTTGTCTGGACACAAGGCAGTAGGAGTCCCTGGGGTCCTAAATAATTACTATTTCCCTCTACACTTGGGTGCACCTTTCCTGCTTCTGTCTTATTTTCTAGTCCTTGAGTCCACCCATTTGCTGCTCTGCTTATTTTGTTTTGCTGCCCATCAGCTACATGGAGCAGGCAGCTCCTTC